>NW_026111599.1:268448-408448 GCF_024679095.1 Eriocheir sinensis
GTACGTTTTTATTATGTTTTTATTACAGCCAGCTTGTTTGTTGGTCTGTTTAGTGTATCAGCTAAAGCTTTGTTAACATAAAAGATGCAGAACATGCAGTATAGCACTATACAATACAGGTATATTAATACTTATAACAGTAATAATATCGTCATCCGGAGGCGTTTGAACGTTGGGTTTTTTTTCACAGCGTATCGCCGTGCTTCAAAATGATTCGCGTCGGTGTTTCTAAATATTCGTGTTTAGCAAGATAACGGAGGCTCCTATGGTTATTTTTGATATCGCATCTTAATCTACGGTATTTTCTACGTTTATCAGTAGGTCTGTTTTTCTTTTAAACTTGGTAATAAAAAAAAAAATGATCGTTTTGACAAAAATCCTCAGGGGGGGGCAATTGTGGCCCGGGTCGGAACGTATAGGGTTAAGGCAGTATCACACTTGGACAACCGGCAAATCCAAATTTTCCGGGTGTGCGTCACACACGACCAAGGTCAGTTGCCCGTATCCACATCTACAACGTAAACAAAGCACTTGCTCTGTATCAACATGGCGTCGTCTGCTAGAGTACGGGCTCTCGTGGCTTGTGCTGCGCATCATGGCGGCATGTGCTGCGCATCACGGCGGCATGTGCTGCGCATCACGGCCGGCATGTGCTGCGCATCATGGCGGCTTGTGCCGTGCATCATGGTGGCTTGTGCCGCGCATCACGGCGACTTGTGCCGCGCATCACGGCGACTTGTGCCGCGCATCATGGCGGCTTGTGCCGCGCATCATGGCGGCTTGTGCCGCGCATCGTGACAGCTTGTGCCGCGCATCATGGCGGCTTGTGCCGCGCATCATGGCGGCTTGTGCCGTGCATCGTGACGGCTTGTGCCGCGCATCATGGCGGCTTGTGCCGCGCATCATGGCGGCTTGGCGCAATTTTCAAAATTCAGTTGTGGTGGCTGCTCGCGCTAATTAATTTTTTTCTTGGTAGATGGTGTCTCGCGCTAATTGATCTCGCGCTAAGTGGGGCTCTACTGTATATCGTCACCTTCGTAAACAAACAGCCTAAGTCATTATTTTCTACTTTTAAGGAAATCATTAAAGAAATGTCATTATCTCATTTGTCTTAAGAGTTAAGCAGGAATGAAATGGCCAATCCTTGAACACTCAAATCCTGAATGACAAAGGCAACTATACAAAAATGGGCGTCACATATTGAAAAATGACTTAGGCGATTATTTCATGAGGGTGACGATATATGATGTTCTACTTGACAGGGATTGTATTTGTCAGAGCTGGGCACTTCCGTACCTCTGTCCGCACCTCCGCTCCTCCGGACCTGCGGACCTTTAAACGAGGTGCGGAGGTCCGAAGTGCGGAAAGTTTTTCAAAAGTGCGGAAGTAACAGGTGCGGAACGGCAGTATTTTAAGTCCGTACCTCCGCACCTGAGGTTTTCAAGGATAAACAAAATGAAAACGACAAACAGTCCGCGCTCTGCAGTAATACTTCCGGTCGTTTACGCGGTCTGTGCTGCAGGGCATGTTTTCCCGCCACTTGAGTGACGTCACTCATTCAGATTTACGGCCCGGTTCAAAATATACCGTTTGTCGTCCGTCTTAAAGGAAGTGCGTCATCAATGACAACACCACGTGCACGGATAGCAAGAACCCAAGGTGTTGGTTTCCTTACGTCGAGACACACGTGTCCTGTTGCCATATTGTACAAAACTGGGAATGAAAGAAACGGTCACATTATTAAAACAATGTCGCTTAGATTACCACTTTTAATTACTGCGTATCATTTGTGAAAGATACATATAGTAAACTGAATCAGCAACATATCTTTCCTTATTCCCATATCTTCTCTTCCTCTTTTGAATGATATTAACCGGAATTTTCTGTGTTGCATGTGTACTGAGGTATGATAATTATGATGAGTGTAAAAGTAGTTACTTTACTTCAGGTGGTGGAGATTCTATGCGTTAAAATGACAATAATGATAACAAAAATAATGGTAATAATAATAATAATAATAATAATGATAATAATAATGCTGCTGCAGTATTGCCTTGTATTTCTTTTTTTTAAGGTACGGACTAGATTTTTCAGGCGCGCTTTAATAGTTTTGGGTACGGTACCGGAGGTGCGGAGGTGCGGTACCGGAACGAGTGAAAAAATTTTAGGCGCGGAAGTACAGGTACGGACTATATGTGTTTCGAGGTGCGGAGGAGCGGTACCGGACTACCCGATATCCAGTAACGCGCCCAGCTCTGGTATTTGTATATGCAGGAGTGTGAATAGCAGGCAATTTCTAGAAGGCATTGATTGAAATGTCTCTTTCCCTAAGTGCTCCAGGTCACATGTCTGCCCCATCCCCTCCCTGCCATAACCCTCCACCCCTCCTCTCTCCCTCCCTCCCTCCTCTCTCCCTCCCTCATCCCTTCCTTTACCTCTTCCTACTTTTTACCCTCCCACCTCTTACCTCCTCTCCCTACCCCCCTCCCTGCCATACCCCTCCACCCCTCCTCCCTCCTTCCCTCCTCCCTCCCTCCCTCCCTCATCCCTCCCACCTCTTACCTCCTCTCCCTACCCCCCTCCCTGCCATACCCCTCCACCCTTCCTCCCTCCCTCCCTCCCACCTCTTACCTCCTCTCCCTACCCCCCTCCCTGCCATACCCCTCCACCCCTCCTCCCTCCTTCCCTCCTCCCTCCCTCCCTCCTCATCCTCCCCTCTTACCTCCTCTCCCTACCCCCCTGCCATACCCCTCCAACCCTCCTCCCTCCTTCCCTCCTCCCTCCCTCCCGCATCCCTCCTCTCCCTACCCCCCTCCCTGCCATCCCCCTCCCCCCCTCCTCCCTCCTTCCCTCCCTCATCCCTCCCACCTCTTACCTCCTCTCCCCTACCCCCCCTCCCCATACCCTCCACCCCTCCTCCCTCCTCCCTCCCTCATCCCTCCTCTTACCTTCTCTCCCAACCCCTCCCTGCCATACATCTCCACCCTCCTCCCTCCTTCCCTCCTCCCTCCCTCCCTCATCCCTCTCACCTCTTACCTCTTCTCCCTACCCCTCCCTGCCATACACCTCCACCCTCCTTCCCTCCTCCCCTCCCTCCTCCCACCTCTTACCTCTTCTCCCCTACCCCCTCCCTGCCATACCCCTCCACCCCTCCTCCCTCCTTCAATCCTCCCTCCTCCCTCATCCCTCTCACCTCTTACCTCTTCTCCCACCCCCCCTCTCCTGCCATACCCCTCCACCCCCTCCCTCCCACCTCTTACCTCTTCTCCCTACCCCCTCCCCTCCCCACCCTTACCTCCCTCCTCATCCCTTCCTTCCCCACCCTACACGCTCATACACACATGTGCACGCGTGCATATGCTCATCTTAGTTGGAGTGGACTACCAAAAGGTATAGATCAATAAAAAGAAACTTACATTGGGAAAAATATGAACATAGAGGAAAAAGTTAAGATGAAAGAAATTTTCAATGAAGCAAAGCACAGAAATGGAGAAAGAACAGTCAGAAAAAGGTTTCTTGGAGAGTGTGAAATGACAGTGATGAAGTGGTGGATCAGGAAGAGGAAAGAGAACAAGTAAAAGCAGCAACAATAGGGAAGAGAAAGGAATGAAAAAGCTCAGGTTAACCCTAGATCAGTCGACGGATGAAATTGCAACGATTATGATCAACGTGTGCCGATTGGAATCACAGTTGGAAAAAGACAAAAATAGAATATGAAAACATGCTGTATTCATTCCAAATGGTACTGTGGTACAAAAATAAGGCTTCTGGACTGCTACTGGCTGTAAATGACTGTAATTACATAAAAATAAATCCGACTTAGAGATAATTGAAAAAAATATTGAAAAAAAAAAGTATTGAGAACTTCTGTTTCTCAAACCAAAATATATGAAATTCAGCTAAAAACTATTTTACACAAAACTAGAAGGTAGACTCGATGTCCCAGTCTGCCTGCCAAGCCTGGGCTGCACAAAAATCAGGGTGCCTGGAATAAACAGAAATGGGTGATTTTGTACATGCATCTTCAGGTAACATGCAGCCTGTATAGCCCTTTAACTTATTTCTTTTTTTACAAAATTTAACAGTGTCTTTAGTAATGTCAATTTAGTTATGAGTGAAGTGTGGAGTGGGTGAAATGTGGTGCACTGAGATGCTTTGGACACGTGATGAGAATGGGGGAGAATGAATTCATGGAGAGTGTATGAGGGAAGGATTGAGGGAGGGGAAGACCACCTGTGAAGTGGATCAACAGGGTGAGTGAGTACTGGAACGAGAGAGTTGGAAGTAGCAGGACTGAATGTGCTGAGAGGGAGTGCCAGAACAGGGAGAGATGGAGGCACTTCTGCCACGGCCACCCCCTGGAGGGCAGTTCCCAAGAGGGAGCAAGGCATCGGAGATATAGATAGATAGATAGTAAGGTCTGGTAAGTCCTCAGAGTTCACTAGGTTTCCTAAGCCCTCATCAGAGATGGATCTTGTAAGTTCCAAGGCCTTGACCACTATCTACAATAAAAAAAAGAGTAATATTATATATATATATATATATATATATATATATATATATATATATATATATATATATATATATATATATATATATATATATATATATATATACTATATTTAGCATAATATGGGTCAGGATTACTAAATAAACATTATATTTGACTGAAACACTGTGAAACTCCAGGTCAAGTCATATCACAAAACAATATGATGGATACTTTCGCACACTTTTTTCTCATCCTGAAAACATCACGGTTGACTGTGCCAACTGGATGCAGAAACTTACTGTACCAGAAATAAAGCCAGAGCAATAAATCACGTACATCCCCTCCGAGTAAGTGGCATCTGGAGGCTGAGAACAAAAGTGTAGCCTCCTTTGGCTGACGGCGACAGCGACAGTGCAGCCGGTGTTGTGAGAAATACCTCCTCATGAAATGAATTCGCATATGGGTAAAATTCTACAAGTGTGTTAGTCTCGCATGTTCAGACGAAACATTTTTTTTTAAGTTTTCAGTGTGTTGTGAAATAATGTGATAATTGTTTCCGTCAAATCATTAAATGACTGACTTTTCAATGGCTGTTGCACCCGCCACCGCAGCTGCAAAACAACTCTCAGAGAGAGGTTCATCATGCATACTGTTTATTCATTTCACTCACCGCTCACACTCGGAAGTGTACACACTAATTGAACAAAACCAGGAAAATTAATGCATTCCTGCTGTGTATTCCCCCTATGTGCATGTGTGGGGACAGCAAGCGTGACTTGTTTTGCAAGGAGGTGTTTCTACTTGTACAGGCCTGAATTGGACCACACACACCGCCGCCATGTCCCGTCCCGCGCTTTGTATTTCCATCGCCCCAAACCGCGAGCCAAATAAATTTAACCTACCTAACGTGAGGGGGGAGGGGGGCTTCACCCCCCCAGTGAAGAGGCCTCCCCCTCTAGATGGCCTTGGTGAAAGGCTCTTCATTTCATCACCTCTCCTGCTGACTGCCTTTTACCTTTGGAATTCTATCACAGTGCATCTCTTTCTATCTTTTATTGATATTTTCATTCTGACTGCTCTTCTGAACCTGCTAACTGCATGCCTCCCCCACTTCCGCTGCCTCACTACACATAACTTTTCTACTCGTGCTCACCCCTATTCTATCCAAATTCCTTATGCAAGAGTTAATGAGCATCTTCATTCTTTTTTTCCTCCTCCCGTTTCCTCCTGTCTATGACTTGTACTCCTTCAAGAGGAGAGTTTCAAGACGCCACCAGAAATTGACCTCTTTTCAAGTTTTGGCCTCATTTTTTTTTTTTTTTCTATTGGAGCAGTGCCCAGCAGGCTTTTTTGATGTTTTTGACTTTGAGCAGCCAGCCTCCCTGTCTAAAAAAAAAACTTGATAGCAGTGTGGGCCAAATTGTGGCTTTACTGTCAGAGACCAAATTTGTGCCGATGCATAATCTGATCACAAATGCTTTGATATATATTATGAAATGGTTTGTGAGGTGATTTTTTCTCATTTTTCTCGCTTGGAGGGACCGTTAAGAAACATGATCCCCGCTGCTACCACTGGGTTAATCCCTTGCTGTCACCTCTCTCCTTTCAGTACTTGTCCACTCTATTGATCCATTTCCCTTGATGTCTCCCTTGATGTCCTCTCCCCAGACCTTGTCCTAATACACTTTTCACAAAGTTGTCCTCTTTCAATCATACCACGTGTCTCTAAACCATCTCGGAATACTGTGCTTCACCCATTCAACCACTCCATTTACCATAAACCAGAAATTTTGTAATGCCAAAATTTAGTTAAGTACAGGAAAATGTAAATTGGGGAGGAAAAGTAATGTTAACCCGGTAGCAGCGATGGGCCAAATTTGTGGCTTTACCGTGTAGCAGCGATGGGCCAAATTTTCACCATGATATAAACCCCCAAAAATAGATGATGCATAAACTGATCACAAATGCGTTGATATATACAGTCGTCCCTCACATAGTATGGTTTCCAATAGTACGGTTTCGGTTTTATACGGATTGTCATAGAATTTTTTATTTTTAGGATTTTTAAATTTCCCGTTCGTTGCACCAAATAGCAATGATGTGAATGGCAACACTGTTCTACCCATGGAGGTAGAATTGGTGGAGTCGACATCAGCCCAATTAAGTGAATCCACCGAACTATCATTTTTAGGGCTGCAAGATTGTGGAAACCTGCCGGCGTCAGGTGTCGTCAGGTCAGGCTCCCCCTTAACCCCTTTGCGCCGGATGTTCAAAAAGCCCGCCTGGCTGATATATGGCATGCACGGCCGAGCGCTACCACACGCGGGAAACCTAAGCCAGCATGTATCTGCTTGTCGCCTCCGTATATTATGCTGCTGAAAGCCCTCATTACATGTATCCCGTATTTGCAAAGCAGCATACACGACGAGTCAACATATACCTGCTATGCATAATATAAATTGCATCAACACGAAAAAAAAAAAAAACGAAATTAAGAAAGGGGAGAAAGGGGCAAGGGGGAAAGAAATAGAGAAAGCAGATGATTGTGTAGAGGAGGAAGAATGTTGAGAAATTATCAGGAAATACAACTCTGTTTTCATCAGTCAGAGAGCTGCCGGATACTCCTTTGTCATCACAATGTATGTATGTACGTGTGTGTGTGTGTGTGAGAGAGAGAGAGAGAGAGAGAGAGAGAGAGAGAGAGAGAGAGAGAGAGAGAGAGAGAGAGAGAGAGAGAGAGAGAGAGAGAGAGAGAGAGAGAGAGAGAGAGAGAGAGACGCACCGTTGCCAGATTATCGTACTCAGAGCCTCGTATTTACCTATTTCTGAGCCATAGCAATTGCCAAAAGACACCAATAATTAATTATTTTACAGATATCTATTTATATAGGCAGTTATTGGGGTCAAGGAGGCAGTTTTTGGGTCGGAAATCGGCAAAAATAGGAGGCTGAATACAGCAATCTGGCAACATTGGCGAGACGTGATGGTGTCGGCGCCTCGGTGTCTGAGAGAGAGAGAGAGAGAGAGAGAGAGAGACAGCCAATGAGACTTCCTATTTTTAGACACAAGGCGGAAAGAAGGCGGTGCATACTTTAGCTCATTTTTTGTGATTGGTGGGAACAAGGATGGTGGGAGGAGCAATAGGATTTCAAGGACAGCATACGGCGTCTTTACTTAGTAACCAACACAAAGTACGGGACAACTCAATAGAAGAAGAAACAGAATAGAAATATGACGCCTACATAGGCATCATCGTATATGCTACTGGGGCTTCATGACGCCTACGTAGGCGTCATCGTATTGAAAGGGTTAATGGGTTTGGCCAGGCTTTTCTCACCCGTGTATCCCTCATCTTCCGACCCTAAAAATGACAGTTCGGTGGCTTTACTTCAATGAATGGGATTATCAGCCCAGACTGCCACCCATGCGCATCTCCTCAGTCCATATGTGTGCACATCAGGAATAACGTTTTGCCAGATTGAAACGTATGCGCTTTCCTTAAGTCCGTGTGTGTGCACAGCCTCAAATACGGTTCTCCATTACCATATAACATGAACATGGGACCCAAGAGACAAACCAAAATACTTGCTGTAAGCACCCCAAAGCGTTCGAGAAAGCTGTTTACCTTGCAATCAATCAGAAGAATTCAAATTTAGGAGAAGCTACATTTTCGTATGAGTTAAGTTGCGGTAGGGAGAGCATACCACTTGAATCCAAGTCCCACCTGGCTCAGCTTCTACTCGCCGACCAAAGTTGCCAGTTATGCATTTTCTGCCATAGTGTTACCACGCTGGGCAACAGAGCCATCCTGGCAGTGCTCCCTTCCACATTGTCAGCGAGCGTACCTTGTCATACACTCACACTCCATCATACTCTCTACCATAGTCTCTATTGCTGTCTAAATCAAACTTGAAATAAGATATGAAACGGTAATTGTGGAGATTGACCCCGCGCCTCCAAAATACGGCATTACGCCTCCCTCTTATATATGTAGTTAAGGGACGCATATTTAAACTACTCCAACCGAACTTTAAATAACCTGACCTCTCATGGGGGGGGGCTTCGCCCCCCTCGATCCCCCCAGCGTGGTAACAATGCACTATGACTGCAGCAGAAAATGCATAACTGGCAACTGAGCCAGGCGGGAGCTAGATTCCGTAGGAGTGCCCAGGAGAGTTTCTAGGGGGGCACTAATTTTATACAGATTTTTGAATAGTACGGGGGTCCTGGGTCCCTAACCCCCATACTATTTGAGGGACGACTGTATTATGAAATGGTTTGCGTGAGTGATGATTTTTTTTCTCATTTTTCTCACTTAGAGGGGCCTTTAAGAAACATGAACCCCGCAGTTACTGGGTTAAGTATTATAAGTTGCCAGGTGGAACTTATATCTACTTATAATACTTAACACTACTTTTCCTCCCTAATTTACATTTTCCCGTACTTATCTAAATTTCAGCATTACAATTTGTCCCCAAGGCATGATGTCCCTTGTTCACCAGGCCAACAGTGAGAAGCAGAGGCTGGAGGGCTGTGTGATCCAGGCCAGTGAGGAACAGGAGATCAAGAAGAGGGATGACAAACTGGCATTGCTCAAGGAGGACAACCAAAAGAAGAAAGATCATCTGGCCCAGCTGCAGCAGAGAGCCAGCTTCATGAAGGCAACCAAGGAGAAAATGGACAAGCTCATAGCAATGTTGCAAGAAATCCATCAGGAAAAATCAAAAGAGTAGGTGGGATCTATTTTACACTTGTTTATTTTACTTGCACTGTTTTCAGATTTCCCTTCTCTGCCAAAATGGGAAAAAAATTAAGTCGTCGTCCTTATTTTCTTTGGTTGTCTCCCTGGAGTGAGGTCAGTGGCATTTATGAACCTTCTCCAGATAGTTGTGTCCATTGCATTTTCCTTTGTTATTCTCATTCCTTGCACCTACCTAAGTCCATGCCTCTGCTGTACTCTGCCCCTCCATCCTCTTCTCTCAACAGTTGCTTCCTGCCCCTTGTTGTAGGCTCCTGCTGAAAGGGAGGGGTTGTGTAGACCAAATATTTGCACTCAAATGTTAGTTGAAAAATACATAGAGAAGGATAGGAAGCTACTTAATGCATTCACGGACTTGGAGAAGGCATTTGACAGGGTTGACAGGAAGGGGTTGTGGGATGTTTTAAGGATATATGGTGTGGGAGGGCATTTGCTGGAGGGAATCCAATCCCTATATAAGGATGCGAGTGCCTCTGTACATGTGAAGGGTGAATTGAGTGAGAGTTTTGGTGTTGGTGTGGGTGTGAGACAGGGGTGTGTGATGTCACCATGGCTTTTTAATGTGTACATGGACGGTTGCATGAGAGAAATGAAAGCCAGAGGGGGGGAGCTTGGTCCAAGGCTGAAAGTGAGAGGTACAGAGGAGTCATTGATTGCGGGGCTGTTTGCATATGATACAATGTTGTTGGCAGAGAATGAGGGGATGCTGCAGAGGATAGTGGCTGAGTTTGACAGGGTGTGTAAGAGGAGAAAGCTGAGAGTAAATGCTGGAAAGAGTAAGGTAATGGTATTAGAGGGCAAGAGAACAGGCCATTGATTTTGCAAAGCCGTACAGAGTTAGAGAAGAGGGAACAATGAAGTGTAGGATAAGGTTAGGGAATGAGGGAATGGAGGCGGTGACCGAGTTTAAATATTTAGGGATTGTTTTATATAAGCATGGCAGTATGGAAGGTGAGGTGAGGGAAAGAGCAGTGAAGGGCAGACAAGTGGTGGGTGCATTGGAGAGTTATGAAAGGAAAAAGTGTGAGCATGGAGGTAAAGAGGGGAATAAGGAACAGTGTTATCCTGCCAACTCTGTCATATGCATCAGAGACGTGGACATGGAATGCAGCACAGCAATTGAGAATATGTGCAGTGGAAATAAGTTATAATAGAGGTGCATGTGGTGTGTTAGGATGGGATGGAGAAAGCAATGAAAGCGTGTATGAGCTGTTTGGTATGGGTGTAACAGCGAGAGGAGTGGCGTGTGAGAGGTGGAGTGGGTGAAGCGGGGTGCGTTGAGATGGTTTGGACAAGTCATGAGAATGGGGGAGAATGAATTCATGAAGAGAGTGTATAAGGAACAGGGTTGGCAATGATTAAATCAAATTGATTTAATCAAATGATTAAATCATTGATTTTTTTTTTAAATCATGATTTTTATATTTTTTTTTTACTAAAAGTATTCCATAATTTAATTATGTGCTCCAAAGATGGTAAAGTAAAACAAGCTATTCATGTGCAATGATTCATATATTCTCTTCAAGGTATATACCTACCCCCCTAAAAAAGACTCCTACATTATTATAAATGTAAAAGTAGGAACTGCCAACTGAGATTAATTAATCCTTGAAATATGTTTGAGTAGTAAAGTAGGCCTATCCTGGAGAAGAGATATCATATCTATGTTGCCTAATCTATGTATCAATGTAGTACACATGGCAAATACTTATGTAAATTAAGGAGATAGAATTTGTTTAAGATGTGTGATTCCTGATTCCTGAATTCAGGAAGCAGAAAATATTTGAAGGGTTCTTTAAACTTTTTTCAACCAAAAGCTAGTCTTTATTGACTAGGAGACTTTCAAATCACTCAGCAGTATATATATATATATATATATATATATATATATATATATATATATATATATATATATATATATATATATATATATATATATATATCTATATCGAGAGAGAGAGAGAGAGAGAGAGACAGAGAGAGATAGTAAAAAAAATCAATGATTTTTTTTTTTTTTTTAAATTTAAAAAAAAATAATAAAAAAATCACCAACCCTGATAAGGAGAGAGTGTCAGGGGAAGACCACCTGTGAAGTGGATCAATAGGATGATTGAGTATTGGAGCGAGAGAGTTGGAAGTTGGCGGACTGAATGTGCTGAGAGGGAGTGCCAGAACAGGGAGAGATGGAGGCACTTCTGCCGCGGCCACCCCCTGGAGGGAAGTTCCCAAGAGGGAGCAGGGCGTCGGAGATATAGATAGATAGATAGATAGATAGATCAGTGCCCATGTCCATCTGTTTGGCCCTTGAGCCTCTGGTGGATAAGAACCCAACACTTCAGGAGTCAGTGCTGCTGTGACCGTCAGATCTTCACAGTAGCTTTTCCAGGTTCCAGATACTCCCATTTGTCAACCATCTTGAAACTGAAGATAACTTATTGGTGGATTATGCATTGGCTGCCCTGGCCAGGGTCATCCTAAGCTAGACAAGCTGTAGCTTGCATGCCAACCATACCACCAGGGAGACTTCATGAAGGGGTTTAGCACAAATAAGTGTTTTTGGTAAACAAGTTGGTCATTACTCTTGGCAGTGGGCATGAATAACCAATAGAAATTCAAGAAGATAAACAATGAGTAGTGGATGACTTTTACAGATTTTACAGTCATCTATTGAGTAGATATGTGAATAAAAGTTCCTGAAATGGGTTAGATAAGTTTATGGACAAGGGCCACATATGACATAAATAGGTTGAATATAGCTGGGTAATTGAACAAACTTTACAGCACTTCATTTAAACATAGTTGAAAGTACCAGAACAAGATTGGATAAATTCATGGATGGTAGCGATTAGTTTAAAGCAGCATTCTTTGAATTAGATGCTTTGCTTTAACATCACTGTGGTGCAGTGGTTAGTGTTTCTAACTATGAATCTCTGGGCATGGGATTCAATGCCAGCTCAGGCAGTCAGCATGCAACCCACCCAGCTGTTCATCCTCTCTTTCAGGATGGTCATTAAATGGGTACCTGGGAAAACCTGAGGAAGGTAAACTGTGGCAATTTTGAAGTCACGCTGATCCAGTGTCTCACCCAGCACAGACTCAAGGGCGGACACTTGCACAGAGATGAACACTGTGGCCACACACAGTTGATGCTCCCAACTTTATTTTTCATTTGCCTTCCACACAGTTCTTGTGTATTTGATCATCCTTGTGACTGGCCCAGCAAGAATAAGACAGTGTGATGAAATATTTACCCCAGTGTACCTTGGCAGGGACATCCAGGCAACCATCCAAAAGATGGTCTCCCAAGTCACTGAACTTCAAGAGGAGATTAAGGACCAAGGGCAGCATAATCTGCAGTTGACTCAGCAGCTCACAGCGTCAGACACTAAGTTGCAACACATCCACCAGACGTGGGACCTGAAGAAGGAAAGCATCAATAAAGAGATCAAAGAACAGAAACAGCAAGCCTTTGTCAAGTTTTCAGCATACAAACCATTTTCTTTTGCACCTTGTTCTCTGACACGTTCCCTCATGGTTTACTCATTCCGGCAATCCCTCTCACTACACTTAATCCTTTGCCTGCAAACACACACACACACACACACACACACACACACACTCACACACACACACACACACACACTCACACTCACACTCACACACACACACACACACACACCTTGATCAGCGCCAGCTGAAGAGGAGGGAAGATTCACATATTTTTGGCAATAACTTTGGTTATCATCAGCGTAGAGACTTCAGACTTGGTTCATATTTTAGCTCATGGAAAGACGCACCTTGTATGGCGTTTGATTTTGACCTTTGACCTTGACCTCGAAAAGTTCGCCCAAGGTCAAAGTTTAAAAAAAAAAGAATTTTATCAAATTTCGAAACAAATGCTTCTATATGATGTACCTTGCATGTCCTTGACCTTGACCTTTGACTTTGACCTCGAAAAATTCGTAAAAGGTCAAAGTTTCCAAAAAAATAGAATTTCATCAAATTTCGAAAAATAAATGCTTCCATATGATGCATAGGATCACAGTTGATGCCCACACCAATTTTCAGAGCGATCTTTGGCGGAGGTGTGCACTCTCCGAGTGCGATGCGTCTAGTTTGTAAATTTATTTTTATTTTTTATAAATAGTACAATATTAAATGTATGTATAATTCTAGTATGTCTCGTAAAGTGGGAAGAATAAAGTGTGGATTGGTGAAAATTGTAAAAAAAGTGCACTATGCGAGGGTATTGGCATGTGAAGTGAATGGGCGCGAATGAAATACCAAGAGGGATAACAGAGTAAAAGGAATGTTGTGAGTGTGAGTGGACAATCCCACTAAGCAATGGAAGAACAGTGTTTGTGTGCCAGAGAGAGAGAGATAGAGAGAGAGAGAGAGAGAGAGAGAGAGAGAGAGAAACTAACGAAGAAAATATTCTACGTGTTTTTTGACTGCCAAACTAAAGAATCACGGATTATACGCCACATGAATTAAATGAGGGTATAATATTTCACTTGTTGAAGAACAAATCAATGATATATCATAAAGTAGGGTTAACATTATTTGCTGTAATAGTTCATATTTTAGCTGAGAATCAGCATATGGCTGTGGACGTTTCTCCGGCTATCAGCATGTTAAAGGGTTAAGAAAACTGGTGATCGAAGAAGAGGTTGTAGGTTGATAGAGCTTCATAAATTTCCTATTAATTAAGAAATGTTTCAAAAGCTTTAGAAAGGCAAGAAAATAAGCTATAGGACGGCAGTTTGAAGGAATAGAGCGGTCACCCTGTTTAGACGTATTTTCAAACTACCGCCCTTTAGCTTAACTTTCCTGTCTATCTAAAGCTTTTGAATCAATCCTTAACCGGAAGATTCAAAAGCACCTTTCCACTTCTGATCTTCTATTTGGTCGCCAGTATGGATTCCGCAAGGGGCGCTCTACTGGCGATTTTCTTGCTCTTTTAACTGACTCTTGGTCATCCTCTCTTAGCCGTTTCAGGGAAACTTTCTAAGTTGCACTAGACATATCGAAAGCTTTTGATAGAGTCTGACACAAGTCTTTGCTTTTTAAACTGCCCTCTTTCGGATTCTATCCCTCTCTCTGTTCCTTTTCTCCAGTTTCCTTTCCGGCCTTTCTATCTCTGTGGTGGTAGACGGTCACTGTTCTTCCCCTAAACCTATTAACAGTGGTGTTCCACAGGGCTCTGTCCTATCACCCACTCTCTTCCTGTTATTCATCAATGATCTTCTCTCCATAACAAACTGTCTAATCCACTCACATGCTGACGACTCCACTCTGCATTATTCAACTTCTTTCAATAGAAGACCATCTCAACAGGAAGTACATGACTCCAGACTGGTGGGTGCAGAACGCTTAACCTCAGACATTGCTATCATTTCCGATTGGGGTAAAAGGAACCTTGTGTCCTCCAAAGCCTCGAAAACCTGATTTCTCCACCTATCAACTCGACACAATCTTCCAAACACTTATCCCCTATTCTTCGATAACACTCAGCTGTCACCTTCTTCGACATTAAATATCCTTGGTCTATCCTTAGCTCAAAATCTCAACTGGAAACTTCACATCTCTTTTCTCACTAAATCAGCTTCCTCGAGGTTGGGTGTTCTGTATCGTCTCCGCCAGTTCTTCTCCCCCGCACAGATGCTTTCCGTTTATAGTGGCCTTGTCCGCCCTCGTATGGAGTAAACATCTCATGTGTGGGGGGCTCTACTCACATAGCTATCCTGGACAGAGTGGAGTCTAAAGTTCTTCGTCTTATTAGCTCTCCTCCTCTTACTGATAGTCTGCTACCTCTTAAATTCCACCGCCACGTTGCCTCTCTATCTTCTATCGATATATTCATGCTGACTGCTCTTTTGAACTTGCTAACTGCATGCTTCCCCCCCTCCCGTGGTCCCGCTGCACTCGACTGTCCACTCTAGCCCATCCCTATACTGTCCAAACACCTTATGCAAGAGTTAACCAGCATCTTCACTTTTTCATCCCTTACACTGGTAAACTATGGAACTGCCTTCCTTCGTCTATATTTCCTCCTGCCTATGACTTGACCTCTTTCAAGTTGAGTGTATCAAGACACCTCTCCATCCGAAATTGACCTCTCTTTTGGCTACTCTTATCTATTTTCTGTTGTGGGAGCGGCGAGTAGCGGGCTTTTTTTATATCTTAAGTTTTTGTTGCCCTTGAGCCGGGTCTTTTGTAAAAAAAAAAAGGGAAGGAAAGGCAGTGTTCAAAGACAGACAGGAAAGATCGACCAGGCAAGGTTTTAGCATGGAAGCACTCTTAAGGACAATAGGAGGAACTCCATCAAGTCAATAAATCTTATGTGGACTCAGGCCAGAGAGGGCATATAAAACATTATTCTTAAGAATATTAATGACATTAACCCTAGAACGCTAACCATGGGTATGAGGTACCCATGCGAATGACGTCATTGCCATTGTGTATGGTTCCGGTGCTCTGAGGGTACCCACCTCCTCAGTAGCTTCATGTGCCCGCTTGACAGTGTAGGGGAAGGTCACGTTGTCTCGCTCTCTCTGCTCACCTTTGTTGTAGGCCTACATTCGGGTGCGGCATACCCATGGTTGGTGATACAGGGTGTTGTACATGTCCCTAGGATATTGTTTACGTACTTTTTTAGTGATCACCTGTGCAGTGGATCACAGGACCTGGGAGGCCATACAAGAAGTTTGGAAGCCATCGGATGATAATTTTTTTTTATGAAATTTTTTTTTTGAAATTTTTGAACATTTTTCCTATTTTTAGTAACATTTTTCAGTACCTGATTTTCATACCAAAACAATACGTTTTTCAGTTCTTCTTAATGTTAAGTCAAGATACAAAGTTTGAAGTCCCTTCATGTAACTTTATTCCATTAAAACTTTACATTTAATTTTTTTTTTTTTTCTTCAAAATCGGGTATGATGTACCCATGGTTAGTAGTGGTGTGACTTTTTCTAAGGTTAGTGTTCTAGGGTAATGATGTTAGAAGTAGGGTGAATAAGAGAAATATGCCCTGAAACGTTCAGACTAGAATTTTTAGAGAAGGTTTAAAGCCGTGCCCACACTATCGAGCATGCTCGACGGGCAAACAGTGATACCAGATCACAATAGGTAGTGAGAATGAGGGTTGATGACGTCAGAAGCGGGAAAACCACAGGCAGGGATCTGGCAACAAACAGTGCTACCAGATGTAGTTTAGCCCACAATATCTACTCCTTCACCGGGCAAAGACTGGCGGGCAAAGTTGTAAGCTGATGAGTAGTGTCAAATACAGGTTCATGGTTCAGTTTCACTCTGACCCTGCTGAAGAGTGGGGTGCGGGACCTGTCTCACCATGTCGAACACCGTCGAGAGGAAGAAAATAGCCTTGTGTGGGATAATTCTTGGCGTGTCTATGACGGTACATATCAATTATCCATGCTGTATCTTGCTTGGACCACTGAAAGTTTCCTCCTTCAGGTACACTTGTAGAAGGACCGCCAGACATGCTGATATGCACATAACACTTTGAATGTGAGATAGATTCCTACTTAATTCCGAGGAAACGTTTAGTGTTTCGCATCATACCAGTCGAAACAGTTTCTGGTGTTTCCTTCAAACTCACTCACAGACAGTTGCCCGCTCGTTTGCCCGCAGTCTCCTCGCTTCTGACGTCACCTTCGTGCCTGCCACTCACCCTCCTTGCTTATGTATTGGAACGGGATCTGGTATCACTGTTGCCCGACGAGCATGCTCGATAGTGTGGACACGGCTTAAGCTTTAAAGACAGGCGCCACTATAAACACTCGCCTGCGCCAGAACGGGCTGGGCCGACGATCAGGCCCCACCTGGAAGAAGCCTTGGGCCGACCATCAGGCCCCACCGGGAAGATGCCTGCCGGCGCAATAGGCAGCAACGTAAAAAAAAAAAAATAGAAAAAAAAGGCGGGACAACTGCAGATCCATCGTAATTATGGAGGTAGGAAATATGATGGTGATGATGACGATGATGATGATGATGATAATGACCTTGCTCTTTTTTCTGAATTTGGCAGAAGAAACTTCGTGTCTTTCACGACCTTATGCTCGATGTTTTCCTTCCTAGCAGTGAGGCCAGATCGAAACCTTCTGTGAAACACTCTTATCTGGTAACACTGCGATCTAGATCATTCGGTTAACGTTATTATTTTAAGTACAAGCCACGTATTTTCGTCAGACTGTGTTATTCTCAGCAAAGCAGCCTGGTCGTTCCATTATCTTTAAAATAACCGGGCTACATGAGGTCACATTCGTTGACTTTAATGCTGTCGGTAATTGCTTGTACGCAATTACAAGAACAAAAACCGCACAAGAATAGCTTTTTGCACCCTGTATGTGCGTTTGTGGCTAAAATTCATAATAATAGGTCAAAAGCATGCGAAATATACTACAGTGGGTTGGCAGCTTAAACCTCGCCCGTGAATATCGTTACGAATGTGCTGTATGTGTGTGATTGCATGTGTAATGTGATGAAATCATAGCATGATGCAATGTTAGCTTAGCATGGTGCAACTCAACGTGTTGGGACGAGAGAGACAGGGGAGCCCGGGGCCACCGGTCGCCGGGCAGGGGAGTTGGGAGCGAGAGGAGCGGAAGAGTGTGAGATAGACGGGTCACGGGTGTCTGGGCTGGCGGGGGTTCGGCTGAATGCCCCGTTCGTTAACTGTGTGCGAGTCTGTCGTGCCTCTGTGTGCCTGACTAACTGTTCTGTGCCCTTGAGAGTTGCTGTACTGTGTGAGGAACCAGTCATTAAACTAGAAATTAGTGTTGAACGTGTATCCTTTGTGCCCTGCCTCGTTTCTCCTTCCCTCGGTGTTCTGTGTGGGCCGTTGTCAGTGACCGGTGCCCGTGTGATTGTTCTGAGGATCACGCCGCCTGCCTGCCCGTGCGGGGGGTGGCGTAACACTTGGTGTCATAGGAGTGAGGATTAGTGAACAGTGAACAGTGAGTTGCGCCGTGTCGCCAATGGCCGCCGTGAGGGAGACGAGGAGGCGGGCAAGGTCGAGGTAGATGCGAGTGAGGTGAAGCCGAGCCAGTTGGACTTGCTCGCTGCCGCCGTGATGGCCGGTATGAGGCAGGAAATGGCAGTGGCTCGTGAGGAGCAGGATGAGAGGGCACGCGAGATGGAAAAGAGGGCAGAAGAGAGTGCACGCGAGCAGGCTCAGAGGGCAGATGAGAGGGCACGTGAGCAGGCCCGCCATCTTGCCGAGGTTCTCCAGAACAGTTTCTCGTCTCTGAAAGTGGAAACGCAGCCGTACACGGACCGGGCCTGCGACAGCGTGAGGAGTGAACGACTGGAGGAGGTGCAGCAGACCCTTGAAGGCGAGGTTCAGGACCTGAGGGAGGAGGTGGAGGCGGAGAGGCAGCAGCGAGAGGTGGCAGAGCCGCACGCGGAGGAACGTTTACCTTTGACTGTACGTCTATGTCCTTTTGTTGTCCATCTTTACACATTGTTCCACACATACACCAACACTTAAATGTCACCCACACTTCACAACATTCACACAAACGCATACACAAACAAACACCTATTCTATGTGTTGTCCTTGTCGTAATGAGCTGTGTATGCTTTGTGTAACCCTGGCGGATATGACTTTCTATCCGTGAACCGATTAGCACTTAGAACAATTGGTGACCCTGCAGTGTTGCTATGGTTCAAGGTGGCTTATAGCCGGTGCCGTACCAAGGGCATTCTCTCCCAGGGTGCAGGACCTGGACAGGGTAACTTGTCCATTCGTCCGCCCTCTCCTGGGGTAAAAATCCTCACCTCCGCTCGGGGCTCGTGAGGCTGAGCACTCAGGTCGGGAGAAGCATTACGCCGTAGGTGTAGTTGCCACCTTCAGGGTTCTCCCCCGCCCTCCCCCAGACGCCTTCTGTGCCTCCCCCAGGCACCCTCTGTGCCCTCCTCCAGACGCCTTCTGCGTCTCCTCCAGGCACCCTCTGTGCGCCTCCTCCAGGCACCCTCTGTGCGCCTCCTCCAGGCACCTTCAGCGCCTCCTCCAGGCACCTTCAGCACCTCCTCCAGGCATCCTTAGTGCTCCCTCTCCAGGCATCTTGTGCCCATGGTGCTCCTCCCGGCGTTCACCCACCCACCCCCACCCTTCCTCCTCCCTGCTTTTCCGCTGGTCCGGCGACTGAGACACGCACACCGTGTGACACACTACACAGACTCGGTGAACACTCAAACACAGTGCGACATATTACAGAGACTCAGTGCCACACACTCAGTGTACACGCCACACACAGATTCAGTGTACACGCCATACAAACTCAGTGTATACGTCACCACACACCACACAAACTCAGAGAGACACGCAAACATAGTGTGACACCCCACTGGGATTACTAGCTGCTCCCTGAATTAATCACCGCCTCCTGGATCTACCACCGCCCTCTTGGATTATCCTACACTTGTGGATCTTTGTGTACAGCGCAGTGTGTCCAGCAACAGTTCAGTGCAGCACGTCCCCAGCAACAGTTAGTGTCACAGTGTTACCTACTAAGCGCACAGTGTTATGTTACAGTGCATTTTTGGACACTGGTTCACTCCCCGAGCCACAGAGGCCCCTGGCATGCGCCAGCGCCCATAGTACACGCAGTCGTTCGACGCACTCACGACTGCCGCGGCTCCTGTCATATGCTAGCGCCTCTCATTCCTCAACCGGCTGTGGCCCCTGGCACGCTGGCATCTAGCGCCTTACCACGCAGTCGTTCGACGCCCTTACGGACTGCCGAGGCCCCTGACACGCTGTCAGCTAGCGCCTTCACACGCAGTTCCCTCGACGCACTGACTGCCGTGGCCCCCGGCGCGTTTATGCCAGTGCCTTTCGCCCATCTCCACGCCGCTCGACTTCACCATACCTGACGACGACATGCAACTCTTCCTATACTACGGCGGTGTCCTTCAGAGCACCACTCTTCTGCTCAGGACCCGTCTACGCGGTTCGCGATTTTGGAGTGCGGATTCAAGCCTTCCAGGATCTATTAAACAGCCAACCACTCAACTCACCACAGCTCAACTCACGCAGCCCACCTCAAGCGGCCCAACTCACGCAGCCCAACTCACGCAGCCCAACCCCTCGCTGCTCAACCCCTCGCTGCTCAACCCCTCGCTGCTCAATCCCTCGCTGCTCAACTCATCGCTGCTCAACACTTCAGCTCGACTTACCGTAGCTGTCCTCACTGCGCTACTCATCTCAGCTCCACTCACCGTAGCTGTCCCCTACGCGCTACTCACTTCAGCTCGACTCACCGTAGCTGTTGTCACCGCATTACTCACTCCAGCTCGACTCACCGTAGCTGTTGTCACCGCATTACTTACTCCAGTTCGACTCACCGTAGCTGTTGTCACCGCATTACTCACTCCAGCTCGACTTACTGTAGCTGTTGTCACTGCACTACTCACCCCAGCTCGACTCACCGTAGCTGAACACTACTCAACGCAATGCATCTCAGCGCAACTTACCGCGCACCTTCACTCAACTCAGCGCAACTTACCGCGTACCTCAACGCAACTCACCGCGCAACATTACACACCGCAACGCATCATCGTCTGCCACAGCGCCTCCACACCAGGGAAGATTTCGTTCCTTCTTCCTCGTCACTGGGGGGGGGGGGGGAGTAATCTGTAGCAGTTACCGCTCGAATTCCGTGTTCCTTCCACTCAGTGACATAAGAAAATGGGGCGATGTAAACACAGACTAAGATTATCAGTGTTTTCATGTTTAATGTTCATCGTCCCTACTTGTACCTGTGTGTAGCGTCTTCAATGTTTAACTTTCCTTGTCCTCGTTTACCTTTGACTGTACGTCTATGTCCTTTTGTCCATCTTTACATTGTTCCACACATACACCCACACTTCACAGCCTTCATACAAACGCATACACAAACAAACACCTATTCTATGTGTTGTCCTTGTCGTAATGAGCTGTGTATGTTTTGTCCAATAAAGCAACCCTGGCGGATATGACTTTATCCGTGAACCGATTAGCACTTAGAACACTCGCTACCACCAACAAAGGTACATGCATCTGAGAGCACCCAGCCGGTCTAGCCGCTAGATCGTCGCGGCTATATTGCCGGCCAGGAATTGCCAAGTGTAAAGCCGCCTTTAAAACTACAACACCCTTATGAGAACTGGAGCTGAGACTGAAGTTGAAGTTTTTTGTGTAAATGACGAATATAATGCAGTCAACATAAATATTACAGTTTACAAGAAAAAACAAAACAAAAATGTACGTCACTATGTATACGTGTAGAATAAGTTAATTAGTTGAACGTTTTAGTTAGTTACTCATCAAATTGATTCGTTTTCTGTTTGAATCTTAGATTTAAAATATGGATAATTCTTTTAATGGGTAACCAAAAGAAATATATGAAAAGAACCTACATTTTTCTGTTTTATTTCATGATGACTTACATTTGTTATTTCGCAGTCCACTGAAAAAGTAGTTTGCAAGGAAACACATATAACACATTATATATATATATATATATATATATATATATATATATATATATATATATATATATATATATATATATATATATATATATATAAGAGGATGTAACAGTCAAATAACGCGGAAAATAATTGTTTTGTGCGAAATATTGAGATTATAGTTAAAGAGTGTTTTTTTTTCCATAAACCAATAAAGAGCTAGTAGGTAGGGGATAGAAAAATTCAATAAATTAATAACTTCGTAATGAAGTGTTTTACCGTGCTACTGCCACTCAGCGAGCGTTGATGCCGATTTTTTTACATATATGCCTTGGCCCTAGGGAATCTTAAGATGGCGGCTGCGGACTTCAGGATTCTAACCAGGCTAGTACAGAGAAAGCCAATCCAGTTATAATAGAGATCAGTGGTTTGTATCTGTAATTTTTTTCCTCGTATTCGGGTCAAGGTAGACTGAAATTCATGTATTTTATGCCAATGAGAATATACTAGCACTTCATCGTGCATAAATGACGATATAATTCCTAATTATGTCCTAAGGGAAAGGTTCAAGGGAGGTCTGGAGGTATCTTGGAATTGCTATGTTTTCCTTCGAGGATGATGTTGGGAGACGAGCATACGGCTGTCAATGCCTCAAAAACTCAAATACGCCTGAAAATTCGACACAATTTTTCAAACATCAATCCCTTAGTCTTCGTTAACATTCCACTGTCTCCTTCAGTATAAAAAGTTATCGGCCTATCTACAGTTCAGAATCTTAACTGGAAACTTCATCTCATCTCTAGTTAAATCACCTTCCTCGAGGTTAGACGTTTTGTAACATCTCCAGGAATTATATACGTACAAGGGCCTTGTCCGCCCTTGAATGTAGTATGCAGTTCATGTGAAGAAACTCTACATACACAGTCCTATTGCGCAGTCCAAGGCTTTTCATCTTATCAGCTCCCCTTTACTCTCTGACTCTCTTCTTTCTCATAGATTTCGCCGCAATGTTGCATCTCTTTTCATTTTTTACCGCTATTTTAATTCGTGCATGCCTCTACCTTTATTGCCTCACTCAATCACTTTTCTACTCTAGCTTACCCCTGTGCGGTCCATAAGCTTTATGCAAGAGTTTATAACCAGGATTTTCATTCTTTCACCCCTTTCGCAAGTAGCATTGGAATAATCTTTCTTCGTCTGTATTTCCACTTTCGTATGACTTGAACTCTTTCAAATGATCTCTTGAACCGTTTCTAAATATTTTGGGGGGGAATCATCTATCACTTTTCCTTTAGGGGAGAAGTAGTTTTGCCAGCTTTTGTATCGTTTTTGTTTGCCCCTGACTGAAATGAAAGATCTGTAGTATGATGTGAAAAGTAAGAAAACTTGTTCTAAAGAGCATACTGAACTTCTTTGTTTTATGTTAACCGAGACAAAAAGGACAGGGAAAGTCAGGACATGAAAGATTATTTGATGGGCTTCAGCAACTCTTTACCTCCCGTATATACGCCTGTTGTGGTAAGCGTTTAGGGGTCTTTTCCGTTTGGCGTACAGCGCTAAAAGTAATTTTAATATACATTTTTCTATGTATTTTTGTCCGTAGAATCAGAATATCACATTATTTTTTTGGAGAAATTAACAGTTTTTGAGTTATTTGCCTTTAAAGTTGTTTTCTTCCTATCTATTACTGAAGGAATTCAAACTTTAAAAAGTCGTAATATTCAGTATTCCGTTTGCAAACCTTCAGCAGTCATGGAAACGCTTTGAAAATCCAATTCAAGGACTTTTTTTTTACTCTTGAAAATATGGGATAATGTTTACGAAAGCGCGTCGCCTCTGGTGCTGGCCGCGGCGAGGCTGCAGCGGGTGTTGCGAGAAATACCTCCTCGCTGAAATAAGTCACATATACATGAGGGGGGGGTCCAGGGAGGGGCGTAGCCCCCCCTGGTTATTAGGGGGGGTCGAGGGGGGCGCAGCCCCCCCGTTAGTAGGTCGTAAAGTTCGGTTGGAGTAGTTTAAATATGCTCCCCGACCCTAAGCCCTCTGCGAGCTATTTTGAGGCTGCGGCGGCTGCAGCGTAAAGGAAAATAACTTAAAAACTGTTCATTTCTCCATAAAACGGTTGTCATATTCGGATTCTACGGACAAAAATACATAAGAAAATCTATATTAAAATTAATTTTAGCGCTGTACGCCAAACGGAAAAGATCCGCGTTTAGCTTACCTGCTCCTTTTTAAGGGAAAGCATATGTGGTAACGGTATAGTATGGCATTAAAAAAGGAAGATATGGGGTGTTTTATGTAAAGATTAGGTAGGTAGAGAGTGGCTTGATAACATCTGGTGTTGGTGATGAGGTGCGAAGGACTAATCATGTTTGAGCAGACCCTGTGTCACCTAACCTCTTTGCACCTGTGACAAGGAGCCGAAAGAAAGAGATTCCGAAAGAGAGAGAGAGAGAGAGAGTTCAAATTCAAGTTTGTTTATTTTCCACAGCGTATTGGTTATTACACATACAAGGAAATAGACATTTGTCTACAAGTCATCTTTCAGTATAATAAAGAACATCTTGAACAGCATATCTTAAAACATGAAGTGTAGAGATTGTTTTAAAAGTGGTAATGAAACTACATAAGGTAATTCTCATTTGACGTCTATATACCTAAAATGAAAAAAAATATTGCCTATATATATATATATATATATATATATATATATATATATATATATATATATATATATATATATATATATATATATATATATATATATATATATATATATATATATATATATATATATATATATATATATATATATATATATATATATATATATATATATATATATATATATATATATATATATATATATATATATATATATATATATATATATATATATATATATATATATATATATATATATATATATATATATAATATATATATATATTTTTATTAGCTAAGGAGACAGTTCAAGGGCGTAAAGAAAATATTAAAAAAACGCTACTTACTGCTCCTGAATAGAGGTCAAAGGAGTGTCCAAAAGAGAGGTCACTTTCGGGAGGAGGTGTCCTGATACCTCCTCTCGAAAGAGTTCAAATCGTAGGCAGGAGGAAATACAGATGAAGGAAGATTGTTCCAGGGTTTACCAGCGTGAGGGATGAAAGAGCGAAGATGCTGGTTGACTCTTGCATAAGGGGTGTGGACAGTATAGGGATGAGCATGAGTAGAGTGTCGTGTGTAGCGGGGCCGCGGGAGGGGGGGAGGCATGCATTTAGCAAGTTCAGAAGAGCAGTCAGCATGAAAATATCGATAGAAGATAGAAAGAGAGACAACATGGCGGCGGATTTTGAGAGGTAGAAGACTATAAGTATGAGGAGAGCTGATGAGACGAAGAGCCTTTGACTCCACTCTGTCAAGGAGAGCTGTGCGAGTGGAGCCCCCCAACATATGAGATGCATACTCCATACGCAGGCGGATAAGGCCCCTGTAAATGGATAGCAACTGTGCGGGGGAGAAGAACTGGCGGAGACGGTACAGAACGCCCAGCCTTGAGGAAGCTGATTTAGTAAGAGATGAAATATGAAGTTTCCAGTTGAGATTTTGAGTTAAGGATAGACCGAGGATGTTTAGTGTTGAAGAAGGTGATAGCCGAGTGTTGTCAAGGAATAGGGGATAGTTGTTTGGAAGATTGTGTCGGGTGGATAGGTGGAGAAACTGTGTTTTTGAGGCGTTGAAGGACACCAGGTTCCTCTTGCCCCAGTCGGAAATAATAGTAAGGTCTGAGGCTAAGCGTTCTGTTGCCTCCACCCTTGAATCGTTAAGTTCCTGTAGGGTGGGTCTTCTATTAAAAAATCTGAGTAATGCAGAGTGGAGTCATCGGCGTAAGAATGGAAAGGACAGTTCGTTTTGGAAAAAAGATCATCAATGAACAACAGAAAGGGAGTGGGAGATAGGACAGAACCCTGTGGGACACCACTGTTCATAGGTTTAGGGGAAGAACAGTGACCGTCTACCACAGCAGAAATAGAACGGTCAGAAAGGAATCTGGAGATAAAGGTACAGAAAGAAGGATAGAAACCGTAGGAGGGTAGTTTGGAAAGCAAAGATCTGTGCCTGACCCTATCAAAAGCTTTTGATATGTCCAGCGCAATAGCAAAGGTTTCACCGAAATGGCTAAGAGAGGATGACCAAGAGTCAGTTAGGAAGGCAAGGAGATCACAAGTAGAACGCCCCTTGCAGAACCCATACTGGCGATCAGGTAGAAAGTCAGAAGTGGAAAGGTGCTTTTGAATCTTCCGGTTAAGGATTGATTCAAAAGCTTTAGATAGACAAGAAAGTAAAGCCATAGGACGGTAGTTTGAGGGATTGGAACGGTCACCCTTCTTAGTCACAGGCTATATGAAGGCATACTTCCAGCAGGAAGGAAAGGTAGATGTTGACAGGCAGAGACGAAAGAGTTTGACCAGGCAGGGTGACAGCACGGAGGCACAGTTTTTAAGGACAACAGGAGGCACTCCATCAGGTCCATAAGCCTTCTGAGGATTGAGGCCAGAGAGGGCATAGTAAACATAATTTTGAAGAATCTTTATAACAGGCATAAAAGAGTCAGAGGGTGGATGAGTAGGAGGAATATGCGCAGAATCGTCCAGAGTGGAGTTTTTAGAAAAAGTTTGAGAGAAGAGTTCAGCCTTAGAGATAGATGAGACGGCAGTGTTGTCGTCAGGACTGAGGAGTGGAGGGAAAGATGTCGTCAGGACTGAGGAGTGGAGGGAAAGATGAAGAAGTGAAGTTGGAGATGTTTTTGGCTAGATGCCAGAAGTCACGGGAATAGTTTGAGAAAGCAAGGGTTTGGCATTTTCTATTAATGAAAGAATTTTTAGTTAGTCGGAGAATAGATTTGGCACGATTCCGGGCAGAAATGTAAAGGTCATGGCTAGCATTAGTTCGAATAAAAATAAAAATAACAAAAAGTGAGTGTAAAAGATGTCTGTAAGACCTAACTTTTGATAAGAATAAAACATACATAAAAAGTGATTATAAAACATACCTATAAAACCTAACCTTTGATAAAAAAAAAGAGACATACATAGAAAGTGAGTTTAACACATGCCAATAAAATCTAAACTTTGATAAAAAAAAAAATAAAAGACAAAAAGTGAGTGTACAACATGCCTATAAAATCTAAACTTTCATAAAAAATAAAACAAACATAAAAAGTGAGTCGAAAATATGCCTATAAGACCTAAACTTTCATAAAACATAGAACATACATGAAAAGTGAGTGAAAACGATGCCTATAGTGCCTAAAAATCGGGCGTGCATAAAGAGTGAGCCGGAAACCATATATTAAAAGTGACATTAAGTAAAACAGTAGTAGTGAAGCACTGACAGTAGTTTCGCCAACATATTAAAAACATACTAAAATGTCAGCATTACTTATTCGTCAGTGGCATCTAAAATATGTCTGATGACTCTACTTTTAAAATATGGTTGCGTGCTGGTGATTGTGACGTGCGCTGGGAAGGAATTCCACACTTTATGATCGTTTACTAAAAAAGCCCTGGCACCAGAGTCTTTTTCCTCGGTACTACCAAATTATTTTTCTGCCTTGTTACACTGCTCGTCGTACTGTGGACAGTAGGAGATGACAAAAGCCAAGCAGGAAACATTTTGTTCAGAGATTTGTACATGGCTGTAGTGATGTCTAGAAAATGTTTTTGTTTTACTTTGAGACATTTTAGTTCTCTGAAGGCTGGGGACACGTGGTCATATTTTTTCATACCACCAATTGAAACTCGGGCTGTAAAATTTTGAAGTTTCTGTACTTTGTGTATTAGCGTAGTATTGGTGGTAGGCCTACCGCAGATCCTAATACAATAGTTTACCAGGCTTAATACAAGTGCCTGTACTACAGTTTTCCTGGTGCTTTGATCAAATTTCATGCTAACTTGACCAACATATATTAGTGTCCTCATTACTCTCTTGGTCAGTTCGTTAATATGTTTGCCGTACGTCATGTAGCGGTCCCTGTACACAGTACAGGTACAGGTTTTTTACATGAGTGCTGGGATGAACCTGGTGCCATCGAATCGGACAACAGTGTCCCCATTAATATGGGACAGCAAGTGTCTGTTGACAATAAAGATACATTCTGTTTTACTTGGATTGACTAGCAGACTATTCCTGAGAAAATTTTCTTTAGCTTTAGCGAGTGTTGCTTCCGCTGCGTTGATAATGTTATCTAAATTTTCTAGAGTGCCATAATGTATAAATTGCGTGTCATCAGCGTACTGGACTATTGTGCACTCTGCTATATAATCAGCCATGTCATTGACATATATGTTAAATAAAGTTGGTCTTGGTATGGAACCCTGAGGGACGCCATAACTAACACAAATTTTCGTAGAACTTACATTTTTGAGTTTGACAGACTGAGTTCTGTTATGAAGGTAACTGCTGAGTCAAAGGGGTTCGATGTTGAACTTGGCGTACTTGCTCTGTAGGATACTGTGACTTATACTGTCGAAAGTTTTAAAGTTTAGACAAATCGCATAACGTTAACAGCGATATTTTCTTGTTGTCCATATTATTGTAAATAGCGTCAGTTACCACCGTAAGAGCAGACTCGGTCAACAAATTAAGACGGAATCCGTTCTGGGATTTAGATAGGAAATTATTTGTTTCTAAAAAGTTTAATAGATGGCTTGATACAACTTTTTTCTAAAATCTTGGATATTATTGGTAAAAGGTAGATGGGACGGTAATTATTAACATTGTTATGATCACCAGCTTTGAAGACAGGGATGACAAATGCATGCTTCCAAGTTTGAGGGGAATACACCGGTAACTAATGAAGTATTGATAATACAAGTTAAATAAAAGGCAATAGAGCATAGGGCATCCTTGATAAATTGAAGCGATATGTCATCTGGACCCACAGCCCGCGTTTCCTTCAGACCTTTGATTATTAATATCAGAGTGTTTGTGTCTACCGGTTTATATCTAAATTTTGCAATAGCCTCGCTAGATTCTGAGGTCATGAGGTCCGTGGGAGGTATATTGTTCTTTAATAAAGTCTGCTGTGTCGTATCATAAGAGTTCTTGCCTATATTTGCGAAGAAATTGTAAAATTCTTCTACTTTATCAATAACACTTTTGAGCAGCTTTTCTGGCTAGGAATTATTTCTTTGATGACTTTCCATGTGGCGGAGGAATCGCCTCTGCAGTCACTTAGTTTTTTCGTGTAGTTTTCCTTTTTGAATGAAGTAGGACAAAGGTTTACAGGTTTCTTCTCGTCATTATACTGGTAATGCAGGTTGATGTTATGCCTGTCTCTTCAATTTGCTTCGAGTATTGTCCCTTTACTTTATGGTCTGCCGCAAGTCATCGTTGAACCAAGGAGCAAAAGGTCTAGTCATTTTTTTGGTTACAACTGGAGCACATTTATCTAAACATTTTATAAAAGAGAGAGAGAGAGAGAGAGAGAGAGAGAATGAAAAGTGGTGTTGAATGATTTATCGTTTTCGACGGGCAGTGGGTGCGTAATATAGGCCTAAAGTCATGCAGGGAGAGGTGGGAGTATAGAGGTGTGTTGCAGCGGAGGAGGGAGTCATGTGAAAAGGTTGGGAAAGGTGAAGGGAGAGAGGTGTGATGATGTTGTAGGTGAGTAGCTCAAGGGTAATGATGGGAAGAGTAGGAGCGTGAGGTGTGAGTGTCATGAGTGAGGGAAAAGAGGGTGAAAGAGTCCTGCGGGGAAATAAGGGACTTTGGGAGAGAACGGGAAGAGAAAAAAAGAAAGCGAGGTTTTGATGTAAATCTTTCAGGGGTGCTTTAACATCTTCCTCCTCCTCCTCCTCCTCCTTTTTCTAAGGGGAACTAAACTATGGAATGGGTTCCCTCCCTCTGTTAAAGAGGCTAACACTTTAACCACGTTTAAGTTACGGCAAGCACTTCACAGCAATAACTAATAACCAACGTAACATTGTAACCTACAATAATAGTATCATGATCATCATAAATATTACATGGCTCATTGCTAAACATGTTTTACTGTTTTATTGATTTATCTACTACTCATCTTATTCCGTTATTATCTTAATGTTTTATTGTTTTTATGTATAAGTAATATTATTTTATTTTAAGAGTAAATGTTTCTACTAGTATTGATTCCTCCGACAGTGTGCACCTTCAAATTGTATATCCTTTATAAACATTTTATGTATCAAGAATAACCAGTTAGTGGAATAAACTATTTATTATTATTATTGTTATTATTATTATTATTATTATTATTATTATTATTATTATTCTTATTATTATTATCTCTCTCTCTCTCTCTCTCTCTCTCTCTCTCTCTCTCTCTCTCTCTCTCTCTCTCTCCACCTTTAGTGTCAGTGATCAGTGTGTTTCTATATAGTTACCCATGTAATTCTGTGTTTCGATATTCAGTTGATTCAGAAGACTGTCGATCGCTGTTCGCCACTTCCTTCCTACTTCCCTTAATTTCTTTCTTTCATTTTTTTCCTCTTTCCCTTTCTACCCTCCTTTCCCATCTTCTTTAATTCTCTCTCCTCCCGTTTTCTATTATTTCCTTTCTTTATGTTCATTCATTCACTTAAGCCCCGTTCACACTGTACCGACTCTGGGGCACGACAACCCACGACTCTAGGGTACACGAGGTCTTGGGTGTTGATGTGAAAGGGTCTGGCAGGTCTTAAAAGAGGTCTTGAGACTGTTGGCGAATGCTGCGCCGACGTTGTGGCGGGAGTCTGGAGTCGTGAGGGTTAGCGCAAAACAGTATTCCATGCTAAACTTTCACGACAAGAGTAAACAAGAGTCTGGACCAACCGACACTTCCGGTTGAGGTCTGAGGGAGGTCGGGGGCAGTCGTCAAGACTGTCGTCAACAGTCTTGGCTTGTCTTGAGACAGTCGTGACGACTATCGGGGCCATTTTTCAAATTTTTTCCGTTTCCTGTCGGCACAGTCGTCTGTGCCGACTACTTAAGAATGATAAGGGACTGTCGTGACGACAGTCTTCGCCTAATGAAGGACGTTCGTGACGACTGTCGGCTCAGAAATATTGGCTAGAGCCCCGTTTACACTGTGCCGACTCTGGGCCACGACTACCGACGACTCTAGGGTACACGAGGTCTTGGGTGTTGATGTAAAAGAGCCGGGAATGTCTTGAAAGAGGTCTTGAGACTTGCCGAATGCTGCGCCGACGTCTTGACGGGAGTCTGGAGTCGTGAGGGTTAGCATTTTCCGTATTTTAAGGAACGGCGAGGCTGCCGCCAAGACAGTCGCGAAGACCGTCAGAAGACCGTCGGCCAACTCCTTGGCAACTGTCGACCAGCTAGTCGGCCAACCAGTTGACAGACAATCTGGAAGACTGTCGTCAAGACCGTCTGCGACTGTCGGCTAATCGGTCGGCAGATTCGTGGTTGTCGTAGACTTGGCGCCATTTAAAAAATTGACCGTTGAGACTCGTCTTGAGACTAGTTGGCAGCATGTTGCAGACATTCTGCCAACTAGTGGGCCGAATGTCCCAGACAGTCGGCAATCATGGTAGCCAACACCAAGACGCCAAAAAATTCTTGAAGCATGGGAGCCGACTTGTCAAATGCAGAAGTCGCTGGGTTGTCGTGGCCCAGAGTCGGCACAGTATCAGTATGACAATCACGTCAATCAGCAATTCAGTGTAGGATTCCCTCAATTAATTTTTCAGTCATTCAATAAGTTCCTCCGTCAGCAAAGTAATTCATCGGTTAGTCTGTGGCTCCATAAATTTGTCAGTTAGTTTATTAATGAATCAATAAATGCATCGGCCGGGCAATCACTTAATTAATCAGCCATGCAATTAATTACCCGTCAGTCAGCTACTAAATTAATCTTCCAACCAGTCTCACTCAACCAGTTCTTCTACTCAGTGGCGCAGCAGCGCTTCTGCCGCCCTTGGCGGGACGAAAAAGGGTTGGTTCATGAAAAAGAGGCGAAGAGTGAGGCAGAGCAAAAGGTAAAGGAGGAGAATTATGATGACGATGAGGGGAAGATGGAGGACGAGGAAGAGGAGGAGGAGGAGGAGAAGGAGAAGGAGAAGGAGGAGGTGTTGGTGGTGGTGGATGTGATGGAGGAGGTAGAGGATGATAAAGATGAAGAGTATTATGAGTAGGAGGAGGAGGAAGATTAGGAGGAGGAGGAGATGGAGGAGGAAGAGGAAGAAAGAGAGGAAGATGAGGAAGAGGAAGAAAAGGCGAAGAAGGATCTCATCTCGATCACGCGGTGAAGTTCTGATCTTATTTTTACACCGGAAGAAGCAGTCACAGGCAAACAATAAACAATGAGGAAACCATTGCTAACCAAAAGGATAACAGGTATAGAATTCCAAAAGATAATTGAAAAATGGTTCAAAAGGTGTTTTAAAACTCGCCAATTAAAGAAGTTCAAGTTATAGAAAGATAGAAATACAGACGAAGGAAAACGGTTCAAATGTTTACCAAAAATAAAATAAAAAAAAGAGATAAAAGGATGTAGATGCTGGTTTACTCTTGCATAAGGGATTTACTGAGCTAGAATAGAAAGTCATGTGTCGTGAGGCTATAGAACGGGTGGAGGCATTCAGATAGCAAGTTCAGAGCAGTTAGCATAAATACAGCGTAGAAAATAGAAAGAGATGAAACATTATGACTGAAATTATGCGACAGAAGAGTCCGTGATAACAATGGGTGTAATTAAGGCGAAAAGACTTTGGACTTTGACTCTATTCTTTTTCCAAAAGGGCTGTGTGTGAAAACACTTCCGCCTCCCCCTCCGCCCCCCCCCCCCCTCAAAAGAAAAACAAGATGCATATCCATACAGGGGCGGACAAGGTTCTGTTATATGGACAGCAACTTCCTTCCTTCCAGCAGCAAAGAAAGGTAGAAGTTGAAAGGCAGAGACTCAAGAGTTTCACCAGGCAGGGTGTTAACACTGAAGCATATTTTTTTTTAAAGGACAATAAAAGGAACTCCATTGGGTCCACAAGCCCTCTGAGCCAGAAAGAGAATATAAAGCATCATTCTTAAACATCTTAATAAAAGACAGTTAGATTAGAGGAATATGCCCTGAATTGTCCAGAGTGGAATTTTCAAAAACAGTTTGAGCGAAGAGTTCAACTTTGGAGACAGATATACATCTGGGTTGGCATCGGAACTTAGAAGTGGAAATGATGAAAATGAAATACTGTTATCTATTTTTAGCTAGATCCCACAAGTCTGCAGGAGAATTAGAGTTTCCGAAATTTTGACATTTTCTATTGATGAAAAAGTTTAAGTCGAAGAATACAGTTAGTACGATTCCCTGCAGTTATAAAATGAGCATGATAAGCAGGAGCTTGAAGGCTCAGGTACCTTTTGTGAGCTGTCTCTGTATCTTTGATAGTATGAGAACAAGCGTGATTGAACGAGGACTTTTTAGAATGAGGAACAGAGAAAATACACTGAATGTGGGCCTCATCCATATTACGCTGGGCACACATAGAGGGGTTTCTGACCTGAAAGTAGTAATCAATCCACGGAAAATCAGAAGTAAGTACATGCTCAGGTAATCTCACAGGCAGAACTAAAACAAAAAGCCAGAAGCACCGCCTCCTCGGTGGATCCAGAGGTTGTACAGCAGCAATAGAACAGAATGTGAAAATATAGTTGGGATCAGAGGAGCCCAACGGAGAGTATAATTAAACAAAGGCTTTCAGACGTTTAAAAGAAATAGTTTAAGATGAAGGATTAGAGGTTAGGAAGAGATCTAGAGACTTGGGCTGTCTCTAAGGCTGTCAGGTTTACGTGTAAGGTGCTACACTAACTATTCTAGATCATTGTCGGGAACTTCCACGGAATTTCCCACTCTCGTCTATTCTTGGAATGAGGAATTCATGACATTTCGCCCCCTCTCTAAGAAAACTTTTCTTCAGGAGAAAAGTTTTTACTACGCTACGCTGCCAACACGGTTTTCATGCCCTACACCTGCATCTACAGAACTTGCATGTTCCTGACAGCACATTCTCACACTTTTCACACACCCTCTCATACTGTGGTGTATGTCAGTTAACCTCTGCTCAGGTAAATGACGGTTCGCCTGTGAGTGAAAAACCTCAACATTTACGTTAATACTCAAACTAGAGGGATAACTCCCTGGCGAGGCGCCATTACCTGTTAGAGCGGGCTTGGCGAACTTCGCCACAATTATTCACAATATGTAAGTGGTGTCATGTATGTATACACAGTGTAGGTGAGACAGATGTGGAGTAGATGAAGGTAGGTGTAAAATGGTGTAACCTATCATATAAATTCCTGGCTATCTGCCTAATGGTTTCTGAGCCAACTCGACAAAATAATATACTCGACCTTGTTATAACGACCCAAGATAACCTTGTCAGTAGTGTCACGGTAGGAGAACACCTCGGTTCTTGCGATCATAAATTAGTGCGCGTCGACATTAAAGCTCAATCATCAGTGACTGAAAATAAAGTAAAGGTGCCCAATTTCAAAAGAGCTAACTTCGTAGAAATCCGACAAAAACTAACAGAAATACAACTATCAGATGACGGCAACGTAGAGGAAGCCTGGCTAAGCCTTAAAAATCACTTACTCACTCAGCAGAACACATTCGTCCCCTTGTGCGAGAAGCGAATTAACACTAATAAAAGCCCACCGTGGTTTAATAGCGAAATTAAACAATCAGTCAATGAGAGAAAATTGTCTTACAGGTTAAAGAAAGAACAAAGCACGCCCGAGAACATTAGACTCTATAATGATGCCAGGCGACGAGTAAAAAGACTAGTAGGTCAGGCAAAGCGTAGATATGAAGAAAATATTGCAGCCAACTGTAAAAATAACCCGAAATCTTTCTTCAGTTACATAAACAACAGAAAGGCGATCAAAAGTGGTATTGGACCTTTAACAAACAGCGACGGTGCACTAGTGACTGACAGCCAACACATTGCAAACCTCTTAAACAATTACTTTTCCTCGGTGTTTAATACTAACAGTCTTCCTCTCGCTACCACCAACACCAGTACTATTGTAAATCTCGAGCATGCATTGCCTAATTTTGAAATAACAACCGATGAAGTCCTTAAAGGTCTCCATTCACTTAAAACAAATAAAAGTCCTGGACCTGACAAAGTATATCAACTCTGCTGAAAGAAACGAAGAGCGAAATACTCTCCTCCCTCACAACCGTATTCAATATGTCCTTGCGACAAGGCATCGTCCCTTCAGATTGGAAAAAGGCTAACGTGACACCGATTTTCAAGAAAGGAGACAAAAAGTACCAGGTAATTACAGGCCCATTAGTCTAACTTCGGTTGTAGGTAAGCTACTTGAGGCATAATTAGAGACAAAATTGTGAGTTACCTTGAAAGCCACTCATTGATTGGGGACTCACAACATGGCTTCCGAAACAAAAGATCCTGCCTATCAAACCTATTAACCTTTTATAACGACCTCTTCACTGTTTATGACGTAACCAAATCACTGGACGTAGTCTATCTTGATTTCAGAAAGCGTTTGATAAAGTCCGCATCATAAATTACTTTACAAATTAAAGCAAATAGGTATTGACGGTCAAGTAAACCAATGGATCGCGAATTGGTTGAGCAACAGACAACAAAGAGTAGTGATTGACGGATTTAACTCAGAGTGGGCGCCTGTCACTAGTGGCGTCCCTCAGGGCTCGGTCCTTGGCCCAGTGCTCTCCATTATTTACATCAACGACGTGGATGTTGGACTCAATAACCGCATTAGTAAATTTGCAGACGACACAAAGATTGGTAACTCGGTTCTCACTGACGAAGACAGGCAAAGCCTCCAAGAGGATTTGCACAAAATTTCAACTTGGTCGGATAGATGGGAGATGCCCTTTAACGTAGACAAGTGCCAGGTCCTTCAAGTTGGAACGAGGAATAAGAAGTTCGAATACGAAATGCGCGGCGTTAAACTCAAAAGCGTTCAATGCGTCAAAGACTTGGGGGTCAAAATCGCGTCAAACCTCAAATTCTCACAGCAATGCATCGATGCAGCAAATAAAGCGAACAGAATGTTGGGCTTCATTAAAAGAAACTTTGTATTCAAGAATAAAGATGTAATACTCCGCTCTACAACAGTTTAGTCAGACCCCACTTGGAATATGCGGTACAGTTTTGGTCCCCCCACCATGCAAAGGATATTGCTAAATTAGAAGGTGTTCAGCGTCGGGCAACGAAAATGATCCCTTCCTTGCGCAACAAATCCTACGAAGAAAGGCTTTCTATCCTTAACATGTTCTCTCTTGAGAAACGTCGCCTCCGAGGAAAAGTGATCGAATGTTTTAAAATACTTAATGGTTTCACGAATGTAGACAGATCAACATTGTTTATGATCGATGACAGTCTGCGCACGAGGAACAATGGCGTAAAACTCAGATGTAGACAAGTAAATTCAGATTGCACCAAATTTTTCTTCACCAACGTTGTAGTGCGAGAATGGAATAAGCTTCCACCATCAGTGGTCCAGTGTAACACGATTGACTCCTTCAAAAATAAGCTCGACCGTCACTTCCTTCAACTTAATATCAACTAGAGTAGAAATGCAACGTTTTGGAGTCTTCTGATTAATGTAAAATCACTTAGGTTTAAGGACAGACCACCAAGTCTGGACCATGGGGTCTGTGTGGTCTGATTTTCTATGTAAATCTATGTAAATAATTTTTCCTACATTATCACACCATGCAGCATACCATGCAACTTAAATTTTAAGCATGGCGCAAAACTCTCAGGTCAAACCATTTTTTTCATTGTTGCATTTACGACTCCACCACCTACGGTTTATGACAGCTCCTATCTGCTCGAAAAACACATGGCCGGATGGCGGGGTGCACCGCCAACCACCTCGATGCCACCTAATCTGCACACTTTCGTCACTTGGTTCCTCGATTCAGCTGAATCTGTGGTCCCAAGATCCGAACATAAAGTCTCCGAGCCACCTAATTTGTCCACTTCAGTCACTTGGTTAGAACATAAGAACATTAGAACACGGGGAGACTGCAAGAAGCCGAGTGGCCCTTTAGCAACGATGCTAATTGTTCCCTCTCCTCTGGGGCTAACTTTTCTCCCAACGTCACGTCATGCACCCGCCTGGAATCCACATGGTCTCACGCCCACGATGAGTCCTCCTGCCGTTTCTCGTAACCTCCCAAGGTGCCCCACACAGCAAACACGCCTCTCGTAACCTCCCAAGGGTTTCCCTCGCCTGCAGTATACAGCTACCTAGCTTGTGGATACGGCAGGGCAGGAAAGACCGCCACGATGAACACACGGGGTCGGGAGGTGGAGGTAGAGGCGCGTCCTGGCGTGTCTGAGTCACTAGCGTAGCGGAAGAGAGGGTGCGGCCGCCGATCCACGGTCACTCCAGCCGTCCCGGCCCGCGGTCAAGATGCCAGCACTCGCCACAACTGACATCTCTTCCGCATAACACTTAAACTAACGCCCTAACGGCTATGGGTTATTATTTGTTAATAACCTAACACCATGAACTAAGTAATAGTGGGTCATGTATCCCACGAATACTTCAGCATTGACAGCAATAGGCGATGATATTGTTGTTGTTGTTGTTGTTGTTTAGGGCCGCGGCGATCTAGTCGCTCACATGAGCCCTGGTGTCGTCCTGTGAGGGCTTCACAGGCGCGTCAGCTGCCCCGTCTTCCTAAGGAAGGCGCAGGTGAGGCGGGTGACAGCTTCCTGTCGTGATGGGTGGACGCCTGCCGCCGCCAGCAGCGTGGGCAGGTCAAAGGTGGGCACGTCCAGGGCGCGGAGTTGGTGTCGGAGCAACACTCGCTGGGAGTGGTGGCGTGGGCAGTGCAGCAGCAGGTGCTCAATGGTGTCCTCGACGGTCCTGCACAGGGGTAGTGAGGGTCGGGGACGAGGCGCAGGCGGTGGAGGTGAGCGCCGAGACGTGTGTGGCCCAGGCGGAGGCGCGTCAAGGCCACGTCTAGGACGCGGGACTTTTTTCTCACCCACGGCTGTGGGGAGGAGTTGGTGCGGTATTGGCCCATGGATGTGGTGCGGAGGGTGTTGGCGAGCGTGTCATCCCAGGAGGCGCGGCAGGTGCGGAAGATAAGGCATTTGGCCGTGGAGAGTGGTAGGGGGAGCGGCGTGATGTTTACCTCCGCAAGGGCCATCTTGGCGGCGGCGTCTGCTATACTGTTGCCTCGTATGCCGGAGTGCGAGGGCACCCACTGCAGGGTGACCTCCCACCCCTCGGATGTCAGGAGGAGGAGGGCTCGTTGGATGGTGTGGGCCAGGGCCGTCGACGATGTTGGGTGGCGGGAGAGGAGGAGGTGGAGTGATGAGAGGGAGTCGGTGTAAATGGCAGACTTGCCCCTGGCATGGGTGGTGTGAAGGTATGCGAGGGCCTGGTGCAGGGCGTAGAGCTCAGCCGTCAGAACGTCAGTCTCTGGGGGTAGTGTCCATGTCCTGCAGGTGCTGGTGCTGGGGTCATATATGGCTGAGGCGGTGGAGGGTGGAAACGGAGAGTGGGAGCCATCGGTAAAGATTTTCAAGTGGTGGTGGTAGAGGGACCTGTCCATCTTGAGGAAGTGTGTGGCCGCCACAATGCTGGAGGTTGGTTTATGTGGGAGGTCGTGGATGTACAGGGACATCGTGTGGGAGATGTCTAGCCAGGGTGGGATGGGGGAGTGTGGGCTGATTGGGTTGTAGTGGTGGTGGAGTGAGGTGGAGTAGTAGGTGGACCAGTAATGCCCTCACAATCAGGGGTTGGCGGGCTGCAGGGAGTCAGACTGAAGCGTGCTGGTCGACTCCTGAGGTGCTGTAAAGCTTTGAGAGTGGGTGGGAAGGTGGCAGGCTCAAGATGCGGTGGTAGTGGTGGCACAGCACCTCTCTTCTGTGGGTGGCTAGAGGGGGGATGCCGCTTTCTGCGTGGAGGGAGACAACTGGGGAGGACCGCATGGCCCCCTTTGTGATCCTCAGGGCAGCATTTTGGATGGTGTCTAGTTTGGCGAGGCTGGAGGGGGCCGCTGCCCCATAGATGTTGCTGCCATACGATAGGCGCGCTCTGATGGTGGTGCGGTAGAATTGGAGGAGCACGTCTCGGCCAGCCCCCCAGCGGACACCTGCAATCCTCTTTATGATGTTCAGCTGCTTGTTGCAGGGTGTGTGCAGATAATCTATGTGGCTGGCCAAGGTGGGGCGAGGCCCATCCAGCCGCAGCCCTAGGAGGTTGTGTGTCCTGACATAGGGGACGGGTGTTCCATTTAGGGACACTAGGTGGTGCTGTCAGTCTCTTGAGGGTGAAACACATAAGGGCACTTTTGTGTGGACTGATGGTGAGGCCCCAGGTGGTAACCCAGGCTGCGATGGCTGTGGCAGCCTCCTGGAGGTGTTGTTGTGACTCCACCAGTGTTGGTACCCTGCTTAGGATGGTTATGTCATCTGCAAACATGAGGAGGTGTGAGTGGGGTGGTACCTGGATGTCAGACATGATTATGTTGAATAGCAAGGGGCTGAGGGCAGAACCCTGTGGCACTCCTCTTCGGATGGGGTGTGGTGATGACTTGGAGGCTCCCACCGCCACCTGGAAGGAGCGGCCGGAGAGGAAGTCTCTAACCCAGGCAAGGGTGGTGCCAGTGATCCCCATGCTGGCCAGCTTGTACACGACTCCCTCGTGTGGCGATGTGTCGAAGGCCCCCTCCAGGTCCACAAAGAGGGCCGACATGACTTGTCGCTGGCGGTAAGTGTCGCAGATGTGGAAGTCCATCTGCGCCAAGACATCCAGGGTGCTCCGGTGTGGTCGGAAGCCGCACTGCTCCCTCCTCAGCAGTCGCTTCTCCTCCACCCACCAGGATAAACGGGTCGCCACCAGGCGCTCCAACAGCTTTCCAATGCATGAGAGGAGGGCAATTGGCCTATAAGCTGATGGTAGCGATGGGTCCTTGCCTGGTTTGAGTATGGGAATGATGGTGGACATCTTCCAGCAGGAAGGGAACTCTCCTGTCTGCCAGCTGATGTTGAGGATCTGCAGGAGGTGGTCATTGATGTCGGGGGTGAGGTGAGTGAGGAAGTCATACGGGATGATATCATGGCCCGCAGCTTTCCCCGGCCTTAGGGAGGCCATTGCTTGGGTTGCTTCAGTTGGGGTGAAGGGCTGGATGAGCTCTGGGATGCCCGGGGAGTTGACAGCGTTGACTATGGCGTTGTGGGTGTTCTGGGATGGATGGATGGTGGGTGTGGCGCCTATCCTTGTGTGGTAAAAGTTGGCCAGGACTTCCGCCTTCTGTTGGTCGTCTAGCTGGGCATGGGTGGTATTGGTGATGGGAGGGGACTGGCGCACCTTCCTGCCTTCCATGGCATGCAGGAAGTCCCATGTCCTTTTGGTGGAAGTGGAGAATGAGAGGGAGGAGCAGTGGGTTCCCCATGCCTTCCTCTTGGCCTGGAGGATGGTCCTCCCACAGATGGCGTCGAGTCGTCGGTATTCCTGGCCTGCCAGAACGGTCGGTGTCTTGCGCCACTGGTTCCAGGCCCGGCGGTGGGCTCTTACTGCCTGCTGACATGTGTCGTCCCACCATGCCTTCCCCGGACGGCGGGGGGTGCGGCGGGTAATGAGGTGGAACGCCGCTCGCCCAGCTCCCTCCAGTGTTTGGTTTAGGCCACTTGTTGCCTCCCCCAGTGGGCGGGTGGAGAGGTCAGGGGAGCAGTGTAGGGCCTGCTGGAATTTTGGCCACCCAGTCGCTGTTATTTTCCACCGTGGCAGGCATCCCGGGTGAGGCCTGGGGGTGACCTGGGGAAGAGAGGCTAAGATGGGAAGGTGGTCGCTCCCCATGTAAGGGCCCGTGGAAAACTCTAAAGTGTTGAGCGCCGGGTCACCGAGGAACAGGTCCAACACTGATGCTGCCCCGGTGTGGGGGTGGTACCTAGTTGCCAATCCTGGAGGGCTGAGGAGGCTCAGGTGCGGCGAACCCTGGAGGACCCGGAATAAGTTGTTGCCTGGGGTGTGCCTGTGGTATGGAGGCAGGTTAGGGTCCCAGCAGTGGTGGTGGGCATTAAAGTCCCCCATGACTAGCAATGGGAGTGGGAGGGTAGAAAGGTAGTGTTCTAGCTCTTGATAAGTTGCTGCTCCACCTGGATTGTAGCACACTGCCACAGTGAGCCAGCCCCCATGGAGCCCTATCCTGGCGGCAGCTATCTCCAGGCAACCATCCGGCCACCTAGGAAGCCTGAGCTCTGAGTGTACCAGTTCCTCCCGGAGAGCAAGGAGGACTCCACCGCCTCGTCCCTGCTGGCGATCTTTCCTGATGATGGTGTACCCAGGTAAGGTGAGATTGAGATGGGGGGGGAGCCAGGTCTCACATAACCCAGCTACCGAGGGCAGTGTGTCCTTGAGGAAGATGTGGAGCTCCTGTGATTTCCGAAGGAGAGACCGGGCATTCCAGAGCATGAAGGAAAGAGCCATCACTGGAGGAGGGTAGACATTAACATGGAGACAGTGGGCCACAGAGACTTGAGTATGTCTATGAAAGACAGGCCCTGCTGGAAAAGATGGTAGCCCCTCGTGAGGAGGGTAAATAAACCTGGGATAAAATCGTGCCTGTTGGGAGGGGAGGAGGAGTAGTAGGTAGGTTGAGGCGGATCCTGCAGTGGGTGTACAGGCCTGGGGGGTCTGGCAGAGTGTGAGGGTGGATGGGTTGAATTGTGAGGGGGGCTTGTGATTGCTTGTGGGCTCAGAGTGTGAGCACTGGCGTCTGCCGAAGCCTCAGGCGATGAGTGTGGAGGCTCCGTGTGGTGGTGGGGGGTGGGAGGAGGGTGGTGAACTTCTATTTCGGCGGTGGTGTGGGTGATTCCGGTGTGGTGGCGTGGGGTGACTGTGGGGTGTCGATGTTGGTGCCGTCGTTGGTTGGGGCGCAGTGGGGTGAATGGTGCTGGGTTGTGGATGCTGGGCCAGGGGCCCTCCAGGTGCTCATCCTCCAAGGTCTCCAGGGAGGCATACCTGTTGCCGGTGATGCAGGCGAAGGAGACCCCCTCCTGGACTGGTCTCGCTGGGAGTCGTGTGGCCTGCGTTGTTGGCCTAGGGGTAGGCCGGGGCCAGACCGGCCTAAGGTCCCGGAGTTGGTTGTTGGCCTCATGGAGCGACTTTCCTTCGTCCATCAGTCTGGTGTAGAGCTGCTGGGCCTCTGAGGTAAAGGGGCATTTAATGGACCTGGGTCCATGTGGGCCCCCACACTGGAAACAGTGGTAAGGCCGGGAGCAGGTGGAGTCCCCCTGCTTGGAGGGGTGGAGTCCGCTGTACCTAGCACAGCGCGCTGGTAGCCGGCAGGTAATGGCGCTGTGTCCGATCTTTAGGCAGACCGGACAGCGTAAGAGTGGGAGGAGGAAGGGCCTCGGCCAGAACGTGAGCCCAGAAATGGCGACCCTCTTAGGGATTATCCCTCTCACCTTGAGGCGTAGCCATTTCCCTGTGGTGGTCCTTGGGAGAAGGTGCGGTGGAATCCAGGCGAGTTCCAGACACTCACCTCCATCTAGGCCATTCTAGGGTCTTGAATCCGGCCTGGATTTCTTCCATCGTGGTGTCTTCAGCCAGCGGCCCTACCCTGGCGTAGTTGTATTTGTCATCTTCCTTCTCCGCTCTCCTGCAGGTAACCTCCCATTCTCCCAGGAAGAAGGAGGGCTTGGAGAGATCCGGAACCTTGAGTAGGTTGTGGGCAAAGACGACGATGACGAGGGCCGTACCGTTACCCAGGGCACGGGTTTCCCCTTCCAGGATATACTTCCCCACTGGAGAGGAGGTGAGGGCTTGCGACACCTTCCTGGGGTTGTTGAATACCTGCGCGCCATTCTTGGTCCGCAGGAGGAAGGATGCTCTGGTATATGACGGCAAGGTTGGTGTAGCGGAAGGAGTAGGGGGCTGCTGGCCCGGCTGGGCCTCCGCCGGTGACGGGGACGTCTTCTGACGTTTGGCCTGCTGGTGGGGGTCCTCGCCAAGAGACGGGTCTGTCATGTTGACGTCCTCTAGGGTCTCGGCCTCGGTGTGGATGAGTTCTAGGGGCGGCCCACCTGACTGGCTGGCCATGGTGGAGGCCGTGTCGCCTCGCACAGCCGTGGAACTCTGAGCAGCTGGTAGCCGGCAGACAAGGAGAGATATCCAGCACGTCTACCTTGTGTGGCTGTCACAACCGCTCTCTAGGCGATGATATTATTTGAATAAGCTCCGCCCGCCCTTGCTCTTGCTGTACTGACCCGTTGGAGAGCAAGATTAATGGACTCTTCCGCTGGAATGAGGAGTTCCACGGAATTGTCCACACTCGTCTATTCTTGGAATGAGGAATTCATGACATCATGACATTTTGCCCTCCCTCTAAGAAAACTTTTCTCCAGGAGAAAAGTTTTTACTACGCTACGCTGCCAACACGGTTTTCATGCCCTACACCTGCACCTACAGAATCAGCATGTTTCTGACAGCACGTTCTCATCATCCTGTATTACTACTGCCACTCCCACATCTACGATCTGAGATTGAGAATAGTGACCTTTAACTAACTCCAGACACCTCACCTTCTCATCAAGTCTGGGTCTGGGTCTGGGAGCAAGGAATTATTTTCCGCCTTCTAAATAAAATGTCGGGGACCTCCACGGAATTTCCCACTCTCGTCTATTCTTGGAATGAGGAATTCATGACAGTCATTAAGGATAGCAAAATTATTGGCTTGCTCACCAGATAGTGATTTCATTACGTACAAATATGCAGCATCCAGATTTGGACTGAAATTCAGGATAGATAAAGTAGGAGTGAACAAATAAAAATGTGTGTGTGTGTGTGTGTGTGTGTGCTGCCTCTAGCGCCGGTAGGCTGTCTTGAGTGGCCTCTTGGGTACTATCTAATGGGTAGCCTCAGCCCGTTAGTGGCGCAGGCGAATTTTATTTATAATGGCTGCCGTGATATATGACTCTTGCTTGGCCCATGCTGCCCCCTGGTGCTCTTGACCGAAGTCGCTTAAGTTAGGGTTGAATGTAAGATCTGGGCAGCATGTAGGTAATCTTCCGCCACTCGGTGATGGTTGGATAAATAAGCGCATTTCGGTGGGACTCGAACCTAGGCCCTCGGGCTCACCACGCCCCCACGCTGACCGCTCGGCTATCGCCTACCCGCTGCCAGTAGCTTAAAAAAACTTGCGTTTTGCTTAGGAAAAGAAAGTGAAGTTTAAAGGAGGAGCGATGGCAAAACAGAAATTAGAGAGGAGACCGCGAATGTTGTAGAAGTTAATGAAGAGGCGGTGGCTGAATGGATAGCGTGACGGCGCCGCGTTCAGGACGACGCGAGTTCAATCTCCGCCCGGTGCCACCAAGCTGGGATTTTTCAGCGCCGCCGAGTGGCTTAAAACTACCCACATGCTGTCCAGAAGACCACCTATCAACCCGGACTCTAGATTCTAGGATTAAAGATGAGCTCCGGGAGGGCAGCATGAGCCAGTGCAAGATGGCGCCACTATAAACACTCGCCTGCGCCAGAACGGGCTGGGCCGACCATCAGGCCCCACCGGGAAGAAGCCTTGGGCCGACCATCAGGATCCACCAGGAAGAAGCATACCGGCGCAATAGGCCACAATGTAAAAAAAGAGAGAGAGAGAGAGAGAGAGAGAGTTGGAGGAATTATCAAAACCCGTTTAGATCGTCTCAAGAGGTGGGGTCTCGCTTGGGGACATTTTCTTGTCCCCTCCATAGATGGGATTCCGAGAAGGGTTGATTATTCTTTTTATATAAAATTTTGAGGAATTGGTGAATGTGTCATATCCATGCACTTTGATGTGGAAATCAAGAGACTTTGTTTGGTCTTTGATTAGTTGCAGCACCCCCTCACCCTCGTATATACTTCACTGGGAGTGGTTTGCACCCCTCTGGCCTATTTGCTCCCTCTGACTATGGAATGGACATCAGCATGGAAAAAAAAAGAAGGAGGATGACAAACAATGTTCATGGGTTGAAAAAGTTGCCATAATACAAATTTGCATCCTCTTAAAAGGCGTAGGGTGCGAGGAGACAATGTAAGATTATAAATGAAAGGGTGATTTCAATAGAGAGGATGTCAACAAGGTTCTGGTTGTAAGGGAGCTGCAAAGCGGCAAATACATAAACAATAACTACTTCCCCTTCTGGCTACCGACTTGAGAGGTGTCCTGATGACTCCTCGAACCTCCTCCTTATCAATTTCTGCAACATTCGCGGTCTTTGTTCTAATTTTCATTCTGTGGAACACCATCTCTCTTCCTCTAAACCTCATCTTCTCTTCCTCACCGAAACACAGGTTTCTGAGGCTACTGACAGCAACCTCTACTCTGTTCCCTCCTACTATCTCTATCTTAAATTTCAATCCAAAGCTGGATGTTGCGTCTACGTGCGCAACGACATCACTTGCTCTCGTGCCTACGACCTTGACTCTTCTGAATTTTCTACCATCTGGCTAAGACTTCATTGTCATTCTATTACTAAATACATCTGTGCTGTTTATCTCTCACCTGACTCTACTAACTATGTAAAATTCTTTGACTATTTGAACTCTAAAGTGGAGCACATCTTGACTCACTCTCCCTTCGCTGAAATCTCCATCTTAGGAGATTTCAATGTTCATCACCAGCTTTGCCTTTCATCCTCTTTCACTGAGCAGCCTGGTGTACAAGCCTACAACTTTGCTCTCCTCAGCGACCTAAAGCAGTTGGTTCAGCACCCTACTCGTATTCCCGACCGTCTTGGAGACAAGCCCAACATTCTAGACCTCTTCCTTACCTCTAATCCTTCTGCTTACTCTGTCAAACTGTTCTCTCCGTTGGGCTCCTCCGATCATAACCTTATTTCTATATCCTGTCCTATCGCTCCTGTACATCCTCTGGACCCACCGAAGAGGCGATGCCTCTGGCATTTTGCTTCAGCTCGGTGGGACGACCTGAGGATGTACTTTTCCGATTTCCCGTGGAATGATTACTGCTTCCAGGAGAGAGACCCCTCTGTGTGTGCCCAGCACATCACAGAGGTGATTGTCTCTGGAATGGAGGCATACATTCTACGTTCTTTCTCTACTCCTCATGCTAAAAAGCCTTGGCTTAATCATGCTTGTTCTCGTGCTATTAAAGATAGAGAGGCAGCTCACAAAAGGTTCCAGAGCCTTCGAACACCCACTAACTTTGACCTTTACATTTCAGCCCGGAATCGTGCCAAATCTATTCTCCGACTTACCAAAACTTCTTTTATCTATAGAAAATGTCAACATCTTGCTTCTTCTAATTCTTCCCGTTACTTCTGGCATCTAGCCAAAAATATCTCCTCCAATTTCACTTCTTCCTCTTTCCCTCCTCTCCTTAACCCTGACGGCAGCACTACCGTCTCATCTGTCTCTAAGGCTGAATTCTTCGCTCAAACTTTCTGTAAGAACTCCACCCTGGACGATTCTGGGCATATTCCTCCAACTCATCCCCCCTCTGACTCCTTTATGCCTGTTATTAAAATTCTTCCAAATTATGTTTTCTATGCCCTCTCTGGCCTCAACTCTCAGAAGGTTTATGGACCTGATGGAGTGCCTCCTATTGTCATTAAAAACTGTGCTTCCGTGCTGACACCCTGCCAGGTCAAATTCTTTCGTCTCTGCCTATCAACATCTACCTTTCCTTCCCGCTGGAAGTATGCCTTTGTACAGCCTGTGCCTAAGAAGGGTGACCGTTCCAATCCCTCAAACTACCGCCCTATAGCTTTACTTTCCTGTCTATCTAAAGCTTTTAAATCAATCCTTAACCGGAAGATTCAAAAGCACCTTTCCACTTCTAACCTTCTATCTGATCGCCAGTATGGGTTCCGCAAGGGGCGTTCTACTGGTGATCTCCTTGCCTTCCTAACTGACTCTTGGTCATTCTCTCTTAGCAGTTTCGGTGAAACCTTTGCTATTGCGCTGGACATATCAAAAGCTTTTGATAGGGTCTGGCACATATCTTTGCTTTCCAAACTACCCTCCTACGGTTTCTATCCTTCTCTCTGTACCTTTATCTCCAGTTTCCTTTCTGACCGTTCTATTTCTGCTGTGGTGGACGGTCACTGTTCTTCCCCTTAACCTATCAACAGTGGTGTCCCACAGGGTTCTGCCCTATCTCCCACTCTCTTTCTGTTGTTCACTGATGATCTTCTTTCCAAAGCGAACTGTCCTATCCATTCTTACGCCGATGACTCCACTCTGCATTACTCAACTTCTTTTAATAGAAGGCTCACTCTACAGGAACTTAACGATTCAAGGCTGGAGGCAACAGAACGTTTAGCCTCAAACCTTACTATTATTTCCGATTGGGGCAAGAGGAACCTGGTGTCCTTCAACGCCTCAAAAACACAGTTTCTCCACCTATCCACTCGACACAATCTTCTAAACAACTATCCCCTATTCTTTGACAACACCCAGCTATCACCTTCTTCAACACTAAACTTCCTCGGTCTATCCTTAATTCAAACTCTCAACTGGAAACTTCATATCTCATCTCTTACTAAATCAGCTTCCTCGAGGCTGGGCGTTCTGTACCGTCTCCGCCAGTTCTTCTCCCCCGCACAGTTGCTATCCATTTACATGAGCCTTGTCCGCCCTCGTATGGAGTATGCATCTCATGGGTGGGGGGGCTCCACTCACACAGCTCTCCTTGACAGAGTGCAGTCAAAGGCTCTTCGTCTCATCAGCTCTCCTCCTCATACTGATAGTCTTCTACCTCTCAAATTCCGCCGCCATGTTGCCTCTCTTTCTATCTTCTATCGATATTTTCATGCTGACTGCTCTTCTGAACTTGCTAACTGCATGCCTCCCCCCCTCCCGCGGCCTCGCTGCACACGACTTTCTACTCATGCTCATCCCTATACTGTCCAAACCCCTTATGCAAGAGTTAACCAGCATCTTCACTCTTTCATCCCTCACGCTGGTAAACTCTGGAACAATCTTCCTTCATCTGTATTTCCTCCTGCCTACGACTTGAACTCTTTCAAGAGGAGGGTATCAGGACACCTCTCCTCCCGAAATTGACCTCTCTTTTTGGACACTCCTTTGACCTCTATTCAGGAGCAGTGAGTAGCGGGCTTTTTTTATATTTTTCTTTACGCCCTTGAACTGTCTCCTTTGCTGTAAAAAAAATAAAAAAATAAAAACTTTACTAATAGAACGATGGCGTAGAAGTCATGCAGTGATTGCTGATACGATTGATATCATCAATAAAAGATTGAATAAATTCATGGAGAATAAGGAAAGGTGGGGTAAAGTTTACAGAAGATGCCCTACCTGTATAGGCTTGCCTGCCTCTTCCAGACTTCTTGTTTACTCATGTTCTGAAGCAGAAGAAGAAGAAGAAGAAGAAGAAGAAGAAGGAAAATACAAAAATAAGAACAAGACAAGAACAAAAACAAAAAGAACAAGAAGAAAGGAAAACAGAGGAAGGAGGAGAAGAAAAATTAACAAAAGGGAAGAGGAGGAGGAGGAGGAGGAATAGCGCTGTAGTGCTCAGTGCGCCGCCCCCGCCTTTCCTCCCCTGGATCCTCCTACAGGCGCGTTGTCAGCTGAGGCAGAAAAGTGTCTTAGTTTTAGAGAAAAGTAACTTGATGCTGCTGGCCAGGCGGAGAGGCGAGATGTGAGTGTCACAATTGTTTGTGGACGATGAACAGTGAAGTAATGCAAGCTGGCTAACCAAAACTGAGCAGTAATCATTTGCACTCATGTCTTTTACGGGGAAGACGGACTCATGGTGGTGGACAAGAAAGAACTGAAACTAGAGTTAGATATTTGTAGATCATTAACAGTGAAGTAATGTTTGGTGGCTCAATAAGGAAAAAAGTATCTTGACCAGGCGCTTCTTGGTTTGCATGGCCATGGCGGAGAAGAGACATAGGTTATAAGGAAGACAGTATTGATGATGTTTGTGGTGGTGAGTTGAAGTGATGTTTGCTGGTGTTCTCAAGAGCCAGGAAGAGTCAAAAGCATCTTTTCACTTCTGACCTTCTATCTGATCGCCAGTATGGGTTCCGCAAGGGGCGTTCTACTGGCGATCTTCTTGTTCTCTTAACTGACCCTTGGTCATCCTCTCTTAGCCGTTTCGGTGAAACTTTCTCAGTCGCGCTAGACGTATCGAAAGCTTTCGATAGAGTTTGGCACAAGTCTTTGCTTTCTAAACTGCCCTCTTTCGGATTCTATCCTTCTCTGTTCCTTTATCTCCAGTTTCCTTTCCGGCCGTTCTATCTCGGTAGACGGTCACTGTTCTTCCCCTAAACCTATCAACAGTGGTGTTCCACAGGGCTCTGTTCTATCACCCACTCTCTTCCTATTATTCATCAATGATCTTCTTTCTATAACAAACTGCCCTATCCACTCATACGCTGACGACTCCACTCTGCATTATTCAATTTCTTTCAACAGAAGACCCTCTCAACAGGAATTACAAGACTCCAGGTTGGAGGCTGCAGAACGCTTAACCTCAGACCTTGCTATCATTTATTATTGGGGTAAAAGGAGCTTAAGCTTGTATCCTTCAATGCCTCAAAAACCCAATTTCTCCATCTATCGACTCGACATAATCTTCCAAACACTTATCCCCTATTCTTCGACAACACCCAGCTGTCACCTTCTTCAACACTAAATATCCTCGGTCTATCCTTAGTTCAAAATCTCAACTGAAAACTTCACGTCTCCTCTCTTACTAAATCAGCTTCCTCGAGATTGGGCGTTCGGTATCGTTTCCGTCAGTTCTTCTTCCCCGCACATATGCTTTCCATATATAGGGCCCTCGTAAGGAGTATGCATCTCACGTGTGGGGGGGCTCCACTCACACAGCTCTCCTGGACAGAGTGGAGTCTAAGGCTCTTCGTCTCATCAGCTCTCCTCCTCTTACTGATAGTCTTCTTCCTCTTAAATTCCGCCGCCAAGTTGCATCTCTTTCTATCTTCTATCGATTTTTTCATGCTGACTGCTCTTCTGAACTTACTAACTGCATGCCTCCCCCCCCCCGCCCCCCCCCCCGCGGCCCCGCTGCACGCGACTTTCTACTCTTGCTCATCCCTACACTGTCCAAACCCCTTATGCAATAGTTAACCAGCATCTACATTCTTTCATCGCCTTCACTGGTAAACTCTGGAACAGCCTTCCTTCGTCTGTATTTCCTCCTGCCTCTGACTTGACCTCTTTCAAGAAGAGTGTATCAAGCCACCTCTCCATCCGAAATGACCTCTCTTTTGGCCACTTTAGGGGAGGCGGTGGCTGAGTCGACAGAGTGACGGCGCCGCGTTCAGGAGGACGCGAGTTCAATCCCTGCCCGGTGCCACCAAGCTGGGATTTTTCGGCCGCCGCCGAGTGGCTTAAAACTACCCACATGCTGTCCAGAAGACCACCTATCAACCCGGGCTCTAGATTCTAGGATTAAAGATGAGCTGATGAGCCAATGCATGATGGCGCCACTATAAACTCTGGCCTGCGCCACAACAGGCTGGGCCGACCATCAGGCCCCACTGGAAGAAGCCTTGGGCCGACCATCAGGCCCCACCGGAAGAAGCCTACCGACGCAATAGGCCGCGACGTAAAAAAAAAAATATATATATATATATATATATATATATATATATATATATATATATATATATATATATATATATATATATATATATATATATATATATATATATGAGAGCAACAGTTAGCGGGCTTTTTTTTCACATCTTTTTGTTGCACTTGAGTTGCTCTCTGTACTGTAAAAATAAAAAGAGCAAGACGAATCCAATAGGCGTTTACGATAGTGAAGGAAAGAACGGACTCGGGTGGTGTGGAAGACGAAACAACTTCAATGGTAACATTTACGGAGAACGAATAGTTAAGTAATACTGAGAAAGAACAGTTGTTGCAGCCTTTAGCATTACATACCTACAACATTCAAGGCCTGCAAAGATCAACTGAAGATACTTCTCGAAAGTTAAGCGGCTGGAGAGACCAGAGAAATAACTAGAGTGATGATAATCACCCTTTAAAAATTAGGATAATTAGGGGAGATAATGATCACTAAATAATGAGAAGCTAGTCGTTTACTTTTGAAGAGTATAATCACTGCTGAATATCATTAAGTGGAGGATGATAAATTAATTTCGAGGAAGATTGATTGATTGATTGATAGTTTATTGTTGCAGGTAAACAACAAGGGAGAAGGGAGGAACATGCCATCCCAACCCCCAGGCAGGACAGAGTGTGATTATACAACTATTAATACATGTGAAGGGAGCACCATGAAATTAAAAAGACACAATGGCAGGAAGGAAAGCACAACAAGGGAGGGGGCGGCACCTCCCCCTGGACAATAAGACAATAAAATGTGGGGATGGAGAACATTGCCCAAGCACTAGATGGGAATGAATACAGAGATAGAGTAATACTAGTCCTTAAAGTAAAATACTGCAGAGATCACAGCCTTGTATAGCACGGCAGTAGTTCAGGCTGCCACACACGGCATCACCACCTTGGTGCAAACTGAGGGTGTTCTTTGAGGATAGCAGGGAGGACATCATGGTTCAGGAGCCAACAAATTGTCTGGGGCAGGTCAAGGCAGTCCCGTGGCTTAAACTGAGCAATGAGAGGGCATTCCATGACATAGTGATGCAGTGTGTGGCCCCTCGGCCTGGCACAGAGCGTGCAGCAGACACCAGGGGAGTTACTAACCTCCCAGTAGTACCTATAGCCTAGCCTAAGGCGCATTGCTACCACATCCTGAGGGGCACTGTGTCGCCCATAGGGGTAAACACAGCGCTGGGAGACACTAACATAGTGGAGGTTGCTGGCGCTGCCATTGTCACAGCAGTGTCTGAGTTGGGTAGCAATGCTATCATGTGAATAATGCCTAAGTCTATTCTTAACATAGCTAAGCGTATAGTCAGTGCCAGGGTCCACTGTGTCATCCTGAAGGGCTCGTCGAGCAAGGCAGTCTGCCTTCTCATTGAGCTGGATGCCCACATGAGAGGGCACCCAGGTGAAGTGGACCGTGGCACCTGCGGCCTCAAAGGCACGGACGGCAGTCAGGCACTTAGCTACAAGATCACAGTCGGCAGGGGAGGAGGACACAAGTTCATGCAATGCAGCCTGGCTATCAACAAACAAGTAGACATTTTCGTGCAAAGCTGCTACAGTGTGGAGAGCCTCAAGGATGGCATACAGCTCAGCCCGGGTCGAGGACAGGTACCCCGGCAGCCGCCTGGTAACCTCAATGTCAGTGTACTGGGTGGGGGGAGCGTAATCCCGGATAAACACGCCACAGCCCGACCTGCTGCCATCTACGGAGCCATCACAGTACACATGGACAGCCCGAACACGGGGGTACTTGGACAGTTTGACCATGAAGTGATCCTGGAGGACATGGGGAAGCCAATCACGTTTAGGGAAAGGTAGTTGTTCAACGTCTACACTGACACGATAGGGAGGCCAGGCAGGTTGGGCCGGGGAGTAAACTAGGCCTAAGCACGCTTCTAACACACCCGTCTCTGCTAACATGAGATAAATTTTCCTAAGGTAGGAGGTAACAGGAGCCCTGGAGTCACGGTGCAGAGTTACCAGTGCCTGGTGAAGGGGCACTGCACCAGCACGAAGCAGGCGGCTGACGGTGCGACAAGTAATTTCCCAGATTCTGTTCACAACACGAGGCAGATTCAGTTCTGCCCTCATGACCTCAAGTTTTGCAGTTCTGGGGCACCCCAGAATGAGGCGCATGGCCTCATTTGAATAAGTTCAAGGGGTGAAGCTGTGCCGCACTAAACTGTACCAAAACAGGGCAGCATAATCAATGAGGGACCTGACGACAGAAAGGTAAAACATCCTGAGGACAGGGATGCCGACTCCAAGGCCCTGTTAGCCAAAACCTTAAGAGCTAACCTAGGAAGGCAGATGTTCTGAACATGAGTGACGCTCTGCACAGAATTCAGGAAGCTGACAGGGGTGCCTAACTACTTTTATGTATGAACACTAGCTAAAGGAGTGCCATTAATGCTGGGCAGATGAAACTCTCCTCCCATTGGCTTGAAATTTCGTCTTAGTTTCATTGATGACAAGGCCCATTTGTTCACACAGCGCTGACAGCTGCTCCAAAGCTAAACTGAGAAGAGCAGGACTGCTGCATTGCACAAGGATGTCATCTGCATAGATAATGACCTGAGTATTGCCCGGAAAGGGCCACCGAGCAATTTTGTCCATTAAAATGTTGAAAAGCATGGGGCTGAGGACACCCCCTTGCGGTGTACCCAGCTCAAACACTTCCTCCGTGGAGGTAGCACCCTGGAAGACCACTTGCGCCCTCCTACCATACAAATAGTCCCTGATCCAGCTTAAGAGTCTTCCACGGACACCCTGCAGAGTGAGTTCCTCCATTATGACATCCTTGTTGGCCCTATCAAAGGCCCCTTTTAAGTCCACAAAAGCGCGACAATTCACGTCTGGATTACTAAGGCACTTAAGAAAACAGTCACTTGTGGAACGGCCCTTCATAAACCCATGTAAGTTCGGGAGAGCCGGTCCCCAGCTTATAGAAGTCTGTTCAAGATCACCCGCTCTAACAGTTTACACACAGCTCGTCAAGGAGATAGGGCGAAAGGTGCCATCACCCTTGGGGATGGGAACGATCAATGCAGCTTTCCACGGAGGGGGGAGGCAACCTGCGGCAAACGACATGTTGAACAGGTCAAGCAGGGGGTTGTCGCCTTGCACAACGAGTAAGGCATTAAGAATGTCGTAAGTCAACCCGTCGTGGCCCGGGGCTGTCGACTTGCCATGTTTGACGGCAAGAAGGAGTTCATCGTGGGTAATGGGGACACATGTGTCATCCAGAAGTGTGACGTGGTGCTGAACGAGGGCCATCCGCCGCTCCCTGTGGCGGGCAAGTTCGGCCTGGTGTTGTGCAGGGAGACCAACAAGGGAGGAGGCCCTCTGCCACTGGCACATCAGGTCCTGGGCCCGGCCCGCAGGGTCAGGGTCACTCACCAGCCGTTTGGTCCTCCCTCTCACCCTGTTGACATGGTGCCAAACCTCCCGCAGGGAGCGGGTCTTGCGCACGCTGGCAAGGAAGGCGACCCAGTGTCGTGACCGGGCCTCTTGTCTGAGTTCAGTGAGGTGGCGCGCCACAGCGACCATGACATCGCGGGCAGCCCGATCGGCGGGGTCCTGCTGCCAGCGCCGCTGGTACGAGGCAAGGGTCCGCTGACAGTTGGAGACAGCCGGGTCCGAGGCGTAGGTCTGCAGGCGGCGCTTGGCGGGCCTTGGAGGGGCCATGCCAGCTGCAACAAAACTCTCGACGGTGTCCAGCAGGCCGTGGTACAGCGAGGCGGCGTCGGTAAAGGATCCCTTCACAGTATGGTACCACGCCCCGACTTCGGCAACGAGGCGCGGCATCCGGGCAGCAGGGACAGCCAACCGCTTCCGGGACACAGCAGGGGCAGGCTGGATCGGGATGGTCGTCTCCAGGGCAAAGTGGTCACTCAGCAAACACCTGGAAATAAGGGTCTGGGCAGTAAAAGCTGGCATGTTAAAAGAGTGACATAGTCTAACCTGCCCCCTGAACATGTGTGGGCACATTATCCCCGTGAGGACAGCCGTCTCAGGCATCAAGGAAGGCCTTCCAGCGGTCACAATTGTCATTATTGGTGCGGTGACTAGAATGATTTCGGTGGCGTGAGTTAAGATCCCACACAAGAACAGTCGGCTGCTCATGAACATAATCAGGAAAGTTAGCAAGATTTAAAGACCCCGCATGTACATACGTGTTATCTAAAAATAGGGTTTCACCCATATGGAGTAAAGAAACAGTGATATATTCAATGCCCTCATTAATACCCATGTCCTCAAAACTATCGCCGTCCCCTGTCTGACATACGTAGCCATCCCGGGTACGGTACTGCCTGCTGCGCCATCTAAGACATATAAATCATACCCCCTCAGGTCCGACACCCGTGGCCCAACCTCCTGAAGAGCAACGATATCTGGCCTATGAGTGATGACATAGGAGTGAAGGTCAGTGAAGCGGGCATGTAGCCCGTTGACATTCCAAGTTAAGAGGCGGACACACTCACTGGTCAGGAGGGGGTGGTTGCCGGTCAAGGAGTGGGGTGATCCGATGATGGAGCTCAGCCACCTGCTGAGTCAGGGAAGCAAACTGCGCCAGCAGCACCTGGAGTGTGGCCTCCCACTGCAGTGGAGGATCAGCAGGTGAAGGTGAAGGACCCGTCTGGCCATGGCGAGGTTCGGCCGTTCCCTCGGCAGCTGCAGTCACCACAGCCGGTGGGGTTGCAGGGGTGTTCTGCATCTGGCCCGCAGGGGGAACCACACTGGCCCCACTATCGGCGTCCATGGCCTCACCAGCAGACGGCAGGGCAGGGCACGGGGCCGGGGCTGAAGCTGGAGCAGGGGCCGGGATGGAGGAGAGCTCACGCACAGGCGGGGGCGTGGAGACTCGCTGCTCCAAGGCCGCCACCCTGGAGATCGTTGCAGCCAGCGTCTCCTGCAGCTGGGTGACTGCAGCGAGGATTTGATGGAGGACAGGGGTCGACCCATCGACAGCGGGGGGACTGGCAGCCGGCACAGGGGGGACGGTAGGCTGTGGCTGGGGTGCCGGAGCAGGAGCCTGGCGAGGCACAGGGGTGGCAGTGGGTGAGGCTGGGGCAGCAGGGGCGGACGAGCCCGGCAGGGGCGGAAACTCGGACGTTGTGGGAGCCCCCCGGGCCCAGGCCGAGGACTGAGGGAGAGGAGCAGGGTGGAACACAACCCTAGGGCGGCCTTGCTGAGGATGGTGGTCAGGCGCCGCGACCCGAGATGGTTTAGGCTTCATCGGGCAGGAGTGGTAGTGGGCGTTATGCTCACCACCACAGTTGCAGCACTTACGGGGGACGGGTGTGCCCGCCTGGATCTTCTGGAGGCACAGAGCTGATTTGTGCGTGCCCGCACAATACCGGCACCGAGGGGCCGATCTGCAGCGCCACTCCTGATGGCCCCACCGGCAACAGTGGCGACAGATGTCGGGCTCCGCCGTGTAGGGCTCCACAGCCTTACGACCCACCCCGAGGAGGTGCACCTCTGTCGGGACGTGGCCAACCACTGCTCCAAGAAGCTGCGGGCGAGGGGCCGTGCCCGCATACCTGCGCTTTATCCACAGAAAGTTGTCTGGGGTCTCAATGAGGTTGGCATTCATGTAGAGCGGCACATTGTGGATGATGACAGTGTGCTGCCGCTCCGCTGCATTTTCGACCAAAACTACGTCGAGGAACCCCTCAGTGAGGAGCCGCTTGTAGAAGGCGACGTCGTCCCTGACCGTGAGATAAGGTCGGAGCCTACCCTCCTTGAAGAGCGGCTCCAACTCACCGTGCTGCTTCAGTAGAGATGCAAACCACGTGTATTGCTGGGCTGGTGTCAGCCCGGCCTCGGCGGGGAAGTCTAGGCGGCGGCGGGTGGGTTGGCGCGGGGCCGCGGCTGGGTGCGTGTCCTCCAGGGGCACCTCACCGTCGACCAGGACAGTTTCAGAGCTACCAGACTGCACACCCTCCATGGATGCGGCGGCAGCTTTAACAGGAGAGGCAGTGTGGGAGAGGCAGCCAGGATTATCCGGCAGGCCGCTTGCGCTGGCCACGTGGTCCTCCGAACAAAGGCGAGGGTCAAGTTCGGCAGAGTCGTACATCTCTTCAGTCTCCTCAGACCACAGGCGCCGTTCCTCAGGGGCAGGACACTGCCCGGAAGCCGCCGAGTAGGAATGTTCGTTAGCCATGTCCTCTAGACACCGTTTATTCCGTGGAAGGCAGGGCATCCACGGACGGAGCACAGGACAACGCACGTCTACACAGCACGGCCGTGTAGACGAGACTCAATTTCGAGGAAGAGATATATTCAAGTGGCGGGGCCTAAAAGAGATAATTATTAAAGGAGAATAACTACTGAGAACCATTATTAGTCTATGAATTATTTCCTTGAATGGGAAAGCAGACCGAGGTAAAAATAAATCACGTTTAACAGAGCCGATGAATCGCTTTGTTTTGGTGAGAATACCAACAGCGATAACACAAACCAGTGTGTGGAGGGACTGGGACAGCTGGCCGCGGGCACCTAGCCGCCGACCAATTCGCTGCGGCAAACTGGCCGCGGCCGACTTACCGCCGCGGACACATCTGTGATTTTGTTAATAAGACACCAATCTTTTGATGACCGACTCAGGTCGGGTTCATAAGATACGACTCTCTTAAATTTTATTCATTATGCTATTTGGTAACCCTAATAGGACCCATTAACTTATTCGTTAACGCACATTTTTTTTGTTTTATAAAAAAACATCGGGAGGTGACTACGATAAGTCTGTGATAGCTCTCTGATAGTTGTCATAGAAACGACTGCGTGTTGGGGAAGGCAGGAATGAAGAAAAACAAACCCTGGGCTTGGCATTTGTTCCCATGCAATATTTGATTGAAGCATTTGAAAATCTCTTTGATGAGCTGCCAAATTAACTTGAAGTGCTTCTTGATTGGTTTGATGACAACTATGTTGGCAGAAGAAACAGAAGGGGTAATGGCAGACGTGCTCCACTTTTTCCACAGGAAATGTGGAACGTTTATAAACTCTCCTTAAATGACGAAGACAGGACAAGCAATCACGCAGAAGCTACTAATGGAAGGCTGCAAAATTAACTTGGAATACAACATCCTAGTATTTGGAAATTTATTGATGGTTTGAAAAAGTCCAACGTGGAAGAGACATATATTCCGAGCAGCTGATCGCAGAGCAAGATCCACCTGTCAAGTTGAAGAAATACAGACAAGTAGATGAAAGAATTAAAGCAATTGTCAGTGAATTTGAGGGTAGAAATTTTGTTCAATATCTTGGGGGACTTGCCGATAATTTTTCATAGATTTTTTCAGGTGTATCTTAATTTTTCTTCTCAGTTACTTAATAAAGTAATTTTTTGAAATTTTAGAAGTTTTGCATAAGTATCTTATATTTCTTTATTCCAATAGAACAAGCCATAAAGAAATTTCAACCCTCTTGTTTTATCAAACACAATTTTACCTATCAACAAAAAAAGTTCAATATGGCGGCGAGTTGGCAGCGGCATCTAGTCTTTATAACTGCTAAATTTGGCGGCCAGTTTCCCGCGGCTAGTTAGTCTGCGGCCAGTTGTCCTAGACCCGTGCGTGGAGGGGAAAGTAAGGAAGAATATGAGCTTGGCAGAGGAGGGGGTTAGTTGCTGTGTTGTGGCAGAGAGAGAGAGAGAGAGGCAAACGGACACTATAACAAAGAAATATAAGAGCAGACGGACTGAAAAGAGACTGCCAGCCAGCCAGAGATAGGCAGGTAAAAATCAAAAAGGCAAACAAGCAGGCCAATAGAAACAGGGAAAAGATAGGACAGACAGACAGACGAAGAGCAGGCGGAAACTTATTCCTATAAGTTGTCTGAAACTTTGATACGAGTGTCCACTCCACAAAAAAAAAAAAAAATAAAAAGAGGGAGAAAAATGAGTCGTATCTCATTTGTTCCAGAAGACCGAAGAAAAAGTGAGTGATGTAGTGAGTAAAAGCTGTAGGCGATTATTGTTTTATAATTATTTCCTGTAAGTTGTGATAATTATGGTGGCGAAGAGGGTGGTGGTGGTTATGTAGATGATGCTGGTAGGAGTGATTGTGGAAGTGATGTTTGTGGTTATGAAGGTAGAAATGGTGGTGGCGGTGGTTATGGGAAGGGTGGTGGTGGTGATGATTACGGTAGTGGTGATGGTGATGGTAGCGGTAGTAGTGGTGGTGGTTGTAGTAAGGGAAATGGTGGTAGTAGTGTTAGAGGAGGTGGTGGTGGTGTCGGAGGTGTTGGCGTTGATAGGTGAGATGGGGCTGTTGGTGTTGGTAGGGAATAAGGTGGTGGTAGTAGCGATGGCAAGAACTGCACGTTGGCCTGCATAAAACATGCTTCAGTATTTGGTAAAGCAGAGACGTTGTAGGAATAGTTTTATTTTATTTTATTATTATTTGCGGTTCTGAATGGCAACGTGAAAAGCAGAGGCATAGTCTTAGTGCATGACGGACTACTACTACTACTACTACTACTTCTGTGGCAGTCACCGCTCAAATCGCGTGCTCTCTTAAGCCGGTATTTCACGGGGATGCTTTTGGTGCAGCATGCCCCATCCGTGAACAAAAGTTCACGGAGTGGACTCGTGCTCATGAACCAGAGGGGGTACTAGAACGGGTAGACTGGAGCTATTTTCTGCTGCACAGGTAGCCCGCCGCGCGTCTCACTCTACCCTGATTGGCCGGCTGGTTCAACTGCTCCTCCCACCTCAATGACGTCGCTCTCGCCTCGCCTCGCCTCTCCTCTCCGACGTGTCGTCTCGTCTCCCGCTCTCTCTCTTTCTCTCTCTCTCTCTCTCCACTTTATCGTACTACTTTGAATTTTTATATGTAGCTTCATAGATTGTTTATTTATATAGCAGTTTCTCTCTCTCTCTCTCTCTCTCTCTCTCTCTCTCTCTCTCTCTCTCTCTCTCTCTCTCTCTCTCTCTCTCTCTCTCTCTCTCACCTTTAACAAACAGCGACGGTGCACTAGTGACTGACAGCCAACACGTTGCTAACCTATTAAACAATTACTTTTCCTCGGTGTTTAATAATAACAGTCCTCCCACCACCACCAACAACACCAGTACTAATGTAAATCCCGAGCATGCATTGTCTAACTTTGAAATAAAACCCGATGAAGTCCTTAAAGCCCTCAAATCACTTAAAACAAATAAAAGTCCTGGACCTGATAATGTATATCCAACTCTGCTGAAAGAAACAAAGAGCGAAATACTCTCCTCCCTCACAACCGTATTCAATATGTCCTTGCGACAAGGCATCGTCCCTTCAGATTGGAAAAAGGCTAACGTGACACCGATTTTTAAGAAAGGAGACAAAAAAGTACCAGGTAATTACAGGCCCATTAGTCTAACTTCGGTTGTAGGTAAGCTACTTGAGGGCATAATTAGTGACAAAATTGTGAGTTACCTTGAAAGCCACTCATTAATTGGGGACTCACAACATGGCTTCCGAAACAAAAGATCCTGCCTATCAAATCTATTAACCTTTTATAACGACCTCTTCACTGTTTATGACGCAACCAAATCACTGGACGTAGTCTATCTTGATTTCCAGAAAGCGTTTGATAAAGTCCCGCATCATAAATTACTTTACAAATTAAAGCAAATAGGTATTGACGGTCAAGTAAACCAATGGATCGCGAATTGTTTTGAGCAACAGACAACAAAGAGTAGTGATTGACGGATTTAACTCAGAGTGGGCGCCGTCACTAGTGGCGTCCTTCAGGGCTCGGTTCTTGGCCCAGTGCTCTTCATTATTTACATCAACGACGTGGATGTTGGACTCAATAACCGCATTAGTAAATTTGCAGACGACACAAAGATTGGTAACTCGGTTCTCACTGACGAAGGCAGGCAAAGCCTCCAAGAGGATTTGCACAAAATTTCAGCTTGGTCGGATAGATGGGAGATGCCCTTTAACGTAGACAAGTGCCAGGTCCTTCAAGTTGGAACGAGGAATAAGAAGTTCGATTACGAAATGCGCGGCGTTAATCTCAAAAGCGTTCAATGCGTCAAGGACTTGGGGGTCAAAATCGCGTCAAACCTCAAATTCTCACAGCAATGCATCGATGCAGCAAATAAAGCGAACAGAATGTTGGGCTTCATTAAAAGAAACTTTTTATATAAGAATAAAGATGTAATACTCCCGCTCTACAACAGTTTAGTCAGACCCCACTTGGAATATGCGGTGCAGTATTGGTCTCCCCACCATGCAAAGGATATTGCTAAATTAGAAGGTGTTCAGCGTCGGGCAACGAAAATTATCCCTTCCTTGCGCAACAAATCCTACGAAGAAAGGCTTTCCACCCTTAACATGTTCTCTCTTGAGAAACGTCGCCTCCGAGGAAAACTGATCGAATGTTTTAAAATACTTAATGGTTTCACGAATGTAGACAGATCAACATTGTTTATGATCGATGACACTTTGCGCACGAGGAACAATGGCGTAAAACTCAGATGTAGACAATTAAATTCAGACTGCACCAAATTTTTCTTCACCAACGTTGTAGTGCGAGAATGGAATAAGCTTCCACCATCAGTGGTCCAGTGTAACACGATTGACTCCTTTAAAAATAAGCTCGACCGTCACTTCCTTCAACTTAATATCAACTAGAGTAGAAATGCAACGTTTTGGAGTCTTCTGATTAATGTAAAATCACTTAGGTTTAAGGACAGACCACCAAGTCTGGACCATGGGGTCTGTGTGGTCTGATTTTCTATGTAAATCTATGTAAATCTCTCTCTCTCCTTATACTACTTCGAGTAGTTATAGGTAGGGAGGGAGGGACCTTGCATATATCGTATTTATTCCTAGTTAGGTTCTGATTAAGTCTTTTGCCATCGAATGTTGTCGCTCCACAACACTACTCGTGAGCACTCGTGATTCATTCACCTTCTTCTTTGTCTTTAAAACTGTTAACTAGTACATTTAAATCTCCAGCCGTATTTGTATCAACTGAACAACTCTCAAACTCATCTAATTCATCGAGGTGAGGTGAGGGAGGGAGGGAGGGAGGAAGGGAGGAAGGGTGAGGTGTGAATTTAATGTAAATGCATTTTTGTTTTCGGTGTGCGAATAACTATACTAAAACATAATATGACTGACAAATTAATCAACATGTATTTCTACTTGAAAGTAGGTATACGGTCCGTGAAAGTCAAGGTCAAGGCCAAGACTGCTCAATGCCCATCAAACGTAGCATCCTCGTGTGATTAGTGCATGTCATGTTCGCACAGCAACTGCGCGAAAGTCACCGCCCGAAGGTATGGGTCCCGAGCAAAATCGTTCCCGTATAATACCGGCTTTACCCGGTGACTCCTCAGAAAACGTGGCGTTGCAGCACAGACTAATGTTCATTGTCGCTACCCTTATCTCCCTGTTAGCCAAATGAGAAAATAAGAAACATTACGACAAAATAAAGGGGAATGAAAAAAAGGAACACAAAAAGAGAAATAAATCAGTAAAACAGTAGGTTGTTATTTCGCTAAATACACAATTATTATTGGTAGTCTACTCTTAAAAAAAATTCTCTCTCTCTCTCTCTCTCTCTCTCTCTCTCTCTCTCTCTCTCACACACACACACACACACACACACACACACAAAGTCTAACACGTTTAAATATTGTATAAACTGAAACATGGGAGTGTTACGGGATGAGTAAAAATGTGGAAAGCTAGCCTAATAAGGTTGAAATAAAAATATTAACGTGTGTGTGTGTGTGTGTGTGTGTGTGTGTGTGTGTGTGAGAGAGAGAGAGAGAGAGAGAGAGAAAAAAACAACAGGAGTAGGCTATGAACAGTTTGTGTATACATCGATAACTTAACTATGTTATACTTAACTTATTACTGCTATATATTTTACAGCACTATAAATATAGCTATTTTAACATTGGATGATTGACGACATAAAACAAAAGTGAATGTAACAGTAGGCTATCTCGCAAAAAATAAAAAATAAATAAATAAATAAACTAATAACCTACTCCTGAAAAAAAATAGTTGTCATATTTCTGGAGTAGAGAACAATGTATACATTTACGTACCTCTCATGCAGCACAGTCTTGAGCAGAGTGGTGATGTAATAATCTAGTGGGATGACTTTTTAGGAGGACAGAAGGGACTCGACGCCAGCACACAGCTGTGGGGGGCGGGGAGGGTTAATGAAGGCTGCTTGGTACACTCAGTGTTGCAACTCCTCTTTTATCATATATATCATCATTACGTTTATAAAGACGACCACAATATTGTCCTTACCTTGGTCAGCTGTTTGTTGATGAAACCCAAAGTATTTCGTCCTTCCACTCGGGTGTCGTCGTACGCTTCCTCTCCCCTCACTTGATCTCTGGATACTGACTAGGGGTGGGCAGGTAGCCAGGCTGCCAGGTACCGGAACCAGTACCGGTACTAACGGTCCAGCTAAACGGTGCGGTACCGGTACCAGATTGCTCGGTACCGGTACCAGTTGCTCGGATTTATTTATTGGATTTATTGATAATTCTTCATGTCCGATTTTTTTTTATGTTGCTAATAAATATTGTTATTGTTATTAGACTATGATCGAGTACATCCATAATAACTATACATGCTATTTTTTTTTCGAAAAAATAAATATTCACTTCATTCAGAGAGAGAGAGAGAGAGAGAGAGAGAGAGAGAGAGAGAGAGAGAGAGATCACCACTCAGTGAGTGGATATCTTGGTGATATGGATACTCGACTACTCGATCATAGTCTAATAACAATAAAAATATTTATTAGCAACCTAAAAAAGAAAAAGAATCGGACATGAAGAATTATCCAGTAACTCCAATAAATAAATCAAATAATAAAATAATGGAAACGGAAAGCAGGACAAAATGGTGGGAACTTGGGGAGACGGTCAGCGGGGCAGTGACTCACGGCCGTATTCTCAGTGAATCTCTTCCCCCTTCCCGCGAGGAAACGAGGCTTCGTGGACCAAATGGTATGCTCAGTGACGAGGAGTGTCTTTGATGCAGCGCGCGAAGCGGCGAGCGGGAAATAAATGAACTAATTTCCTCTCTTGACGAAGAGGAGGTGAAGGCCCGCTCTTCGCTAATATCTTCGCAGATTTAATGCTTTATTACAACATTTTTCCATGTTGCTGTATTATTAATTGGGTATAAGAACAATTTAAATTTTCTAGGCCTTATATTAAAAGTCATACAATACGAGAAACATTATTTATTTCTGTTTATTCAAGACTTCACGGTTCCCATGATAATTTAAGCCAACACTGGAACGCACCTCCAAGCCAGCATGCCCCGCCCTTCAGACTCAACTATTCACAACAGTTCTCCTTTTTAAGCGTTTGTAGGGCGGGCACTTCAAACCATAAGCATGAAGAGTGCTGGGACAAATTTAAAAGTGACGGACTGACAGCTAGGCTTCGGCCTCCGGGCGAATGTTTCACAAGTCTGTATGAATATGTGGTGCTATGTGGTACTCCGTGCTGGGCTTCCCACAGCCAATCTCCAAACTCGTGTTATGCCGGACGTGTTACTTGGGTTCCGTGTCGCCGTCAGGAGACTCCGTGGGAGGGAGATATGTAAACACTTTGCACAGCTTCTGTAGTTTAATATTCTTCTTTAGTAGTACACTTCACTCGGACTCTTCACTTACCACTAGCTTACTATGACTGGGACTGGCCCTCTCTCGCCCTCTTCTCCTATATATATCCAGAACAGTACAGTCTAGAATATTACAGTATATTTCAGATCATACAAGAACATGTAGCAAAAATATATGCGAGTTGGCAACACTTCCCGCCTGGCGCCTGGCCGCGCCCCGTGGGGCGCGGACGGCTCGCCTTGCTCCCCGCCCCTGTGCTCGTTTCTCCGGGAGCCTTCTAGAGGCCTATGGTCGCCGGGGGAAGCTTCCAGCACAACACTATCCCCCCCTCTTAATTGTGATCGTCCCGATCACACACTTAACTATGTACAAACATAAGAGAATTAATCAAAAACATAATAATCGTCGCATCGCTGTGGACGCCTGCGTTGTCTCTGTCTTCTGTTCGTTGCCTCCTGCGCGTCTGTCTCCTGGTGCGCCTCGTCGTCGTCCGCTTCTTGGGGTGTCCCTGGAACATCTGCCGAAGCCGGGAGGTTATCTCCCTCGGCTGAAAGGGCCAGGAGGCCAACGTCGTCGTCGACCTCCTCTCGGTCCTGGACGTCCCTTGCGTTTTCGTCGGCTGCTGGGTGTCTGTAGTTGTTCCAGGTGTAGTTTCCCGGACCGTGGTACCTCCATAGGCGGTTGACGTGGACAACTTTCGGCTTGGTCTTTTCCGTTCTCCGGATTCGGTAAGTCACGTCGGAGAGGCGTTCTAGCACAGTTTAAGGCCTTCCCAGGGCTCTGTAACTTCGGAGACTGTCCTTTCTTCCTCTGCGGGTTGTAAAGCCAGACTCGGTCTCCTTCCTTGAAGTCAACGTGGCTTGCCCTCATATTGTAACCGCGCTTCATGGCCTCCCGGAGAACTTCACGGCACCTCGGACTTGATGGTGCACCTCTTCCAGCCGTTCCTCTAGTTGACGGGCAAAACTGGAGGCGTTCCTTGGAAGGCTTTCCCCAGGAGGCCTTCCTGTCAGTAGGTCCACCGGCAATCGCAGCTCACGTCCAAACATCAGCTTTGCCGGTGAATACCCCGTAGTCTCGTGGGCGGCAGACCTGTAGGCCATGAGAAGCGCAGGCAGCTTCTGATCCCATGAAGACTGATCATTGTTGCACTGCTTGGCCAACTCCTGGCCCAACGTCCAATTAAACCTCTCCACCATTCCATCTGACTGTGGGTGCAGAGGGGTGGTCCGGGTCTTCTTGATACCCAGAAGCTTGCAGCACTCAGCAAGGACTGTTGACTCAAAATTCCTTCCCTGGTCGGAATGGAGCTCGTTAGGCACACCGAAGCGACAGAAGAACTCCTCCACCAAAACCTTGGCGATGGTAGTGGCTTCCTGGTTAGGGATGGCGTAGGCTTCCGGCCACTTGGTGAAGTAATCCATTGTGACACAGATGTACCTATTTCCGTTCGTCGTCAGAGGCAAGGGTCCTGCTATATCCACTGCCACCCGTTCCATGGGGGCTCCAACCTGGTATAGTTGCAGTGGGGCACGGTGACGCTTCTTGGGGCCCTTCTTTGCACAGCACACCTCACACGCGTGACACCATTCTTCCACGTCCTTCCTCATGCCAACCCAGTAGAACCTTTGGCGCAGGCGACTCAGTGTCTTCTTTACCCCTAGGTGTCCGCTGGTGATGCTGTCGTGCATTTCTTTCAAGACGCCGGGACTTCACAGGTAACACCGTGGACCAGTAGTGGTCAAGACCATCATGAGAGACCCAGCGTCGCTGCAACACCCCGTCGTCTATCCGAAGAGTGTCCCACTGAGTCCAGTAATTCTTGGTGGTAGGGCTTTCTCTCGAGATTACTTCCCACCCAGGTCGCGTTGACGACTGACTCAGCCACTTCATAATTGGTCTCAGATCTCGGTCCTCCCGCTGCAGTTTTCCCAAGTCTTCCCATGGCACCTCCGCTGTCTGTTCCACTGTAGTGCGGCGGCACATATTCTGGACGCTTTCCCTCTGGAGGCAATGTTGACACTCCGATAGGCATGGGCGCCGGCTTAAGCTGTCCGCGTTACCGTGTGTTAGTCCAGATCGGTGCACAATAGTGTAGTGATGCTGCTCTAGTTTACCTATCCAGCGAGCAAGCTGGCCCTCATGGTTTTTCAGTGACTTCAGCCACCGCAATGCAGCGTGATCCGTGCGGATGGTGAAAGTTGCACCGTACAGGTAAGCATGGAAAAAGTCAAGGCTCTTGACTACTGCCAGGAGTTCTTTCCGGGTCACGCAATAGTTTTTCTCGGCTGGGGTGAGCTTCTTGCTGAAGTAGGCCACAACCCGTTCCATGTCGGCACATGCCTGAGATAGCACTCCACCAATCCCCTCATCACTGGCATCACAATCCAGTATAAAAGGCTTAGGGGTCTGGGTAGGTGAGTACGGGCGAGCTGATGAGGGCCTCCTTGAGCTTCTCAAAGGCAACCTGAGTTTCCGCTGTCCACTCAAACTTGCGCCCCTTCTTCGTCAGGAGGTGCAGTGGTGCAGCAATCGTAGCGAAGCCTTTCACAAACCTGCGGTAGTATGAGCACAACACGAGGAAGCTCCGCAGCTCCTTCACGTTGGTGGGTGTCGGCCAGTCACTTACCGCAGCCACCTTCTCAGGATCAGTGCGTACTCCAGACTCGCTCACGATGTGTCCCAAGTATTGGACCTCCTTTTGGAACAGACAGCATTTCTTCGGGCTGAGCTTAAGGTGTGCAGCTCTAAACCGGGCGAAAACCTCTGATAGCCTTTCCATCTCCTGCTCGAAGGTCTGGCCAAAGACAATCACGTCGTCGAGGTAGATAAGTGCCGTCTTCCAGTGAAGTCCCTCCAGCACCCTCTCCATCAGCCGCTCAAACGTGGCCGGCGCGTTGCACAGGCCAGAGGGCATGACCTTAAACTGCCACAGGCCTTGACCGTAGGAGAAGGCTGTTTTCTCTTTGTCCTGTTCCGCCATTTTGACTTGGTGATACCCAGACTTCATATCCAGTGTTGAAAACCACTTGGAGCCCACCAAGGCGTCGAGCGTGTCGTCGATCCGTGGGAGTGGGTATGAATCCTTGATGGTGAGATCGTTGAGGGCTCGGTATTCCACGCAGCACCTGAGGGAACCGTCCTTTTTCCTGACGAGCACAACAGCAGACGCCCACGGGCTGCTGGACCGCTCGATTAACCCTTGTTGCCGGAGATCATCCATTACCTTATCCATCTCCTTGCGACGGGCTGGTGCCATCCTTCGAGGAGCTTGCTTCACTGGGCGGTGGCTACCTGTGTCGATGTGGTGCTCTACCAGGTCCGTACACCCCAAGTCCAGGTCTCCTGTGGAAAACACATCTGCAATTCTCACGAGAAGCTCCCTGAGCTGTTCCACTTGGGGTTCCTCTAGACACTTGGAGCTCCTGTCAAACAGGTCGCGCAGGTAGTCAGGCAGCTCCTCCTGGGGCTTCGTCAGGGTTCTCCTGCAGACACAGGTTCTTGGTTTCTGGTCGATCTCTTGGCACAACCCCACCATGGTCCCTTGTTTTATTTTCTTTGGGCTGAAGGAGACATTGGCCACGACGACAGGCACTTCCGCTGCAGCAGGGTCTACCAAAGTACTGCCTACAATCACCCCGTTTTCTACCGGGCATCGACTTCCACTCTCTACCACACACAGGCTAGCCGGGGGGGCACCCGTAATTTGACAGGGTAACAGCATCTCCGACCTCGGAGGAATAATGGTGGTGCGCTTGACCGTCACTGGCAGGTCTTCCTTGTTCACAGTCGTCAGTGGCACCCTCCTTCCTCTTACAGTCAGCTGCTTAGCGCGGAAGTCCAGCTCGCACCTGTGGGAGACAAGATAATCCATACCTAGGATGCAGGGGTCATCCATGTCGGCCACGTACACAGAGAACTCTTCCTTTCCTCCGAGCTCGAACTTCACGTCCACTGGGCCTCTGAGCTCTGCGTAGTGTCCTGTGACTCCGCACAGTCGATGCGGCGTCTTAGGAAGCCGACGATGACTCACCACGTCAGGCCGCACCAATGTGCGTTCCGAGCCTGTGTCGACGACCACAGGCCACAACACTCCGTCAACCTTGCCCTCCACTTGGCAGCTTGTCATGGTGGTTCTCCTGATCACTGATATCTTCGGGGCTTGTACAGGACAGTCTGTTCGTTGCCCCGTGAACCAGTCCTTCTTAGTTTCCCAGTGGTGGTCCCTCGTTGGGGCACATTTTTCCGACACTCATTCTTCCAGTGCCCCTTTTCTCCACAGGTCCAGCACTTGGGTCCTTCCCTGGTCTTCTTCTTAGCGGCACCTTCATATTCCTTCTTCCTCTTATAGCATTCGTTCTCCTTGTGCCCAACCTTCTCGCAGTACCAGCACGTTCCTTGGAACCTGTCTGTGTCGCTGACAGCGCCCTTTCGTGCCCTAAAGCCAGAAGTCGAGTCGTCCCTGAAGCTTGACAAGCTAGACCTAACAAAGGACTCAAACTCCATGGCACGTGCCAGACCTTCCTGCATTGATGTTGGCTTATATTGGTTCACTTGTATCTACAGCTGAGGGCTGTCCAGGGCATCGATGAATTGATCACGCAAAACCGTCAGCAGGTCAGGGTGGCACCTGGGTAGGCCTTGTGCGCCATGCTCTCAAGGTCCTGAGCGAGTTCCTGAAGAGACTCGCCGCGCCTCCTGTTGCGGGTTCTGAACCTAACCCTGAAGAGCTCGTTCTGGTGCTTGGTCCCATATCGTTGCTCCAGCGCCTGTGCCAGCCCGCTGTAGCTGCCCTTTGTCGCATTGTCGAGCTGAGCAAGGACCTCCAGCGCCGCCCCTTTCAGGCTAGTGGCCAGCTGTACCGCACTCTTGGTTATCCCATCCGTTCCGAGCTGCCAACAGCTCAAACTGAGCAGTAAGCCTCCCAGGAGACCTTGCCATCAAACTCCTGAGGCTTCTTTCTAACAGGCGAACCCAGCAGACCCATGGGGCTGGCGGAACTTCTTGCGGGGATAAACTCAGGCGAAACAGGGCTCAAACTACCCCGGACTTGCGTAGGAGAAGCATCTTGGGTACAACTAGCCCCTGCAGGCACTGGCTGTCCGTTTCCAGCCAAGCAGTCTTCAAGGGCCTTCACTCTGTCACTTACTTCTAGTATTTCTTTGTGTGTCGTCTCCCGTACCACCTCCATCTCTTGTTGAAAATTTGTGTGTTCTTTCTCCACTTCTATCAGGCGTTGTCCCAAGTTCGTGGTCACATCAGTCATTTCTCTTCGCACTGATTCACTTCCATCTTGTACTGCTTTTAGCTGTAGCTGTAATCCCGTAAAGCGATCTTCTAGCTGTTCTTTGAGTTCTTGGAGTGTTCCTTCTTGTTGTTGCTGTGCTCTTGTTGTTCTTTGAGTTCTTGGAGTGCTCTTTCTTGTTTCTCCCCCTGTAGTCTCAAGGCTTCCAAAAGTTCAGTCAACATGTCGTCCCTCTGGGCAGCTTGGGAACGAGTCTCCATGGCGAAAAACAAATGCCTACACTCCTGACACCAGTGTTATGCCGGACGTGTTACTTGGGTTCCGTGTCGCCGTCAGGAGACTCCGTGGGAGGGAGATATGTAAACACTTTGCACAGCTTCTGTAGTTTAATATTCTTCTTTAGTAGTACACTTCACTCGGACTCTTCACTTACCACTAGCTTACTATGACTGGGACTGGCCCTCTCTCGCCCTCTTCTCCTATATATATCCAGAACAGTACAGTCTAGATTACAGTGTTTCTTAAAGTGTGGTCCGCGGACCCCCAGGGGTCCGTGGAATGTTCCAAGGGGTCCGCAGGATAATTTTTAATATCGATTTCAGTCAAATTTTCGGCCAAAACGTCATAAATTCCTATTTTTGTAGCACCAAATCCTGATGGAAATTATGTTAAGCAAAATATAAACATTTATTTTGAAGATAAGCCAGTAATAAATAATTCAGTTGTAATTTCAGTATATTATGACCTGCAAACACTTTCAAACTCAAGAGGAAAATTATAATAATAAAGGGTCCGCTACATGAGTAATTTTAATAAAAGGGGTCCGCTGCACAAAAAAGTTTAAGAAACACTGGTCTAGAATATTACAGTATATTTCAGATCATACAAGAACATGTAGCAAAAATATATGCGAGTTGGCAACACTTCCCGCCTGGCGCCTGGCCGCGCCCCGTGGGGCGCGGACGGCTCGCCTTGCTCGTTGCTCGTTTCTCCGGGAGCCTTCTAGAGGCCTATGGTCGCCGGGGGAAGCTTCCAGCACAACACTCGTGACGTCACCTGTGGGTGGAGCTTAGCAAAGCTCAGCAATATAGATGATACCATTTTCCACCCACTGATAGGAGCTCTAAAGCTAGTTAAAAATATATTTACAAAGAAGAAATAACGAAGGGAGAAAGAGATCTCATGGAACAGGAGGAAAATAAAGAAAATAAAAGCAGTTTATTCTAACGAGGTCTCCTAAGCTCCGCCCACAGGTAACGGGACGATATCAGAGCGAAGCAAACATAGCCACAGATTCCAACCAATTAAACCCATCAATGTAAATTTTCTGCTATATATAGTGTATGTCACTGTATCAAGCACTGCTTACATAAGTACTTGCCACACAATATTTTCCATTATAGAAATGTACCTAAAATGCATTAATGTTTCGGTTTTCAACGTTTGTTTGATTTGCAGTAGTACCAACACTACACGGAAAGATTGTTTCGAAGGGGGAAGAGAAACTAGGGTTTGAAAATATCTCTTCACGGAAACACACTCTCTAAGCGACGCTTCGACGAAGAGGGAAGAGCTTCACTGAAAATTCCGCCGTCAGCGTCTACACACAGGGCCCATACCCACAGAGTTATATACCTAGAGCGCGCGCTCACGTGTTGTGGGGTTAGCGGCGGGTGAGGCATGCTAACCTGGAGCGGCAGCCATCTTGGGGAGCCCACTTTCCCTCACTCTGTGGTGGTGGTTTTGATGGTGGTGGTGGTGATAGTGGTGGTGATGGTGGTGGTGGTGGTGAAGGTGGTGGTGATGGTGGTGGTGGTGGTGATGGTGGTGATGATGGTGGTGGTGGTGGTGGTGGTGATGATGGTGGTGGTGGTGGTGGTGATGATGGTGGTGGTGTTAGTGGTGGTGGTGATGATGGTGGTGATGATGGTGGTGATGGTGGTACGGGATAGTGGTGATGGTGGTGGTGGTGATGGTAGTACGTGATAGTGGTGGTGGTGGTGGTGATGGTGGTACGTGATAGTGGTGGTGGTGGTGGTGGTCTTGGTGATGGTGGTTTTCATAAACAGAGAGAGAGAGAGAGTGAGAAAGAGAGTATAAAACCTGAGTTATGTCATATATGTCACGTCAATCCGTCTCTCTCTCTCTCTCTCTCTCTCTCTCTCTCTCTCTCTCACCACCACCACCACCACCACCACCACCACCATCACCACCACCACCACCATCACCACCACCACCACCACCACAATCATCACCACCACCACCACCACCACCACAATCACCACCACCACCATTATCACCACCACCATCACAATCATCACCATCACCACCACCATCACCACCACCACCACAATCATCACCACCACCACCACCACCACAACCATCACCACCACCACCACCACCTACCAATTCCCTCCACTTTGAAGTTGACGGCTGGAGCACAGAGTTGGCTGGACTGGGCTCCCAAAGATGGCGGCCTAGGTACTTCCGGTTGCCGCACCCGAGTGTCTTGCTCGCGCGCTCTAGGTATATAACTCTGTGCCCATACCACATGGAGGCGGGCGAGCGCCGAGCGTCACTAAGATCCAAACGGTACCGGTACTAGAGGCAATGCGCAGTGCCGAGTGATCATTAAGCTTCCCGGAACCCAAGTGATCATGAGGCTTCGCGGTACCAGGTACCGATACCAGGTACCGGTACCAGGTACCGGTACCTGGTACCGCGAAGCCTCATGATCACTTGGGTTCCGGGAAGCTTAATGATCACTCGGCACTGCGCATTGCCGCTAGGACACCGGTACCGTTTGGATCTTAGTGACGCTCGGCGCTCGCCCGCCTCCATGTGGTATGGGCCCTGTGTGTAGACGCTGAGTCACTGCCCCGCTGACCGTCCCCCCAAGTTCCCACCATTTTGTCCTGCTTTCCGTTTCCATCACAGCTCCCGTTTCCATTATTTTATTATTTGATTTATTTATTGGAGTTACTGGATAATTCTTCATGTCCGATTCTTTTTCTTTTTTAGGTTGCTAATAAATATTGTTATTGTTATTAGACTATGATCGAGTACCCACTACCCATATCACCGAGATATCCACTTACTAAGTGGTGATCTCTCTCTCTCTCTCTCTCTCTCTCTCTCTCTCTCTCTCTCTCTCTCTCTCTCTCTCTCTCTCTCTCTCTCTCTCTCTCTCTCTCTCTCTCTCTCTCTCTCTCTCTCTCTCTCTCTCTCTCTCTCTCTCTCTCTCTCTATATATATATATATATATATATATATATATATATCTATCTATCTATCTATCTATCTATCTATCTATCTATCTATCTATCTATCTCTCTATATATATATATATATATATATATATATATATATATATATATATATATATATATATATATAAGCGTTTGATAAAGTTTTAAGCGTTTGATAAAGTCCGCATCATAAATTACTTTACAAATTAAAGCAAATAGGTATTGACGGTCAAGTAAACCAATGGATCGCGAATTGGTTGAGCAACAGACAACAAATAGTGATTGACGGATTTAACTCAGAGTGGGCACCGGTCACTAGTGGCGTCCCTCAGGGCTCGGTTCTTGGCCCAGTGCTCTTCATTATTTTCATCAACGACGTGGATGTTGGACTCAATAACCGCATCAGTAAATTTGCAGACAACACAAAGATTGGTAACTCGGTTCTCACTGACGAAGACAGGCAAAGCCTCCAAGAGGATTTGCACAAAATTTCAGCTTGGTCGGATAGATGGGAGATGCCCTTTAACGTAGACAAGTGCCAGGTCCTTCAAGTTGGAACGAGGAATAAGAAGTTCGATTACGAAATGCGCGGCTTTAAACTCAAAAGCGTTCAATGCGTCAAGGACTTGGGGGTCAAAATCGCGTCAAACCTCAAATTCTCACAGCAATGCATCGATGCAGCAAATAAAGCGAACAGAATGTTGGGCTTCATTAAAAGAAACTTTTTATTCAAGAATAAAGATGTAATACTCCCGCTCTACAACAGTTTAGTCAGACCCCACTTGGAATATGCGGTACAGTTTTGGTCTCCCCTCCATGCAAAGGATATAGCTAAATTAGAAGGTGTTCAGCGTCGGGCAACGAAAATGATCCCTTCCTTGCGCAACAAATCCAACGAAGAAAGGCTTTCTACCCTTAACATGTTCTCTCTTGAGAAACGTCGCCTCCGAGGAAAACTGATCGAATGTTTTAAAATACTTAATGGTTTCACGAATGTAGACAGATCAACATTGTTTATGATCGATGACACTCTGCGCACGAGGAACAATGGCGTAAAACTCAGATGTAGACAAGTAAATTCAGACTGCACCAAATTTTTCTTCACCAACGTTGTAGTGCGAGAATGGAATAAGCTTCCACCATCAGTGGTCCAGTGTAACACGATTGACTCCTTCAAAAATAAGCTCGACCGTCACTTCCTTCAACGTAATATTAACTAGAGTAGAAATGCAACGTTTTGGAGTCTTCTGATTAATGTAAAATCACTTAGGTTTAAGGACAGACCACCAAGTCTGGACCATGGGGTCTGTGTGGTCTGATTTTCTATGTAAATCTATGTAAATCTCTCTCTCTCTCTCTCTCTCTCTCTCTCTCTCTCTCTCTCTCTCTCTCTCTCTCTCTCTCTCTCTCTCTCTCTCTCTCTCTCTCTCTCTCTCTCTCTCTCTCTCTCTCTCTCTCTCTCTCTCTCTCTCTCTCGCCTACTACACCTCCAGTATTTAATCATTTTATATAATCCATCATACAATTCTTTATAGCCAAAAACTCTCGCCAAGGGATTCAAACTCTTTTTTCGTTAATGCTTTATTGGATAAATATGATTCTCTCTCTCTCTCTCTCTCTCTCTCTCTCTCTCTCTCTCTCTCTCTCTCTCTCTCTCTCTCTCTCTCTCTAAAAGTTAACGAGTCATACGAATTTAACAGTGGCAAGTAAAAAGAAAACGAAGTCTTGGGTTAAAAGTTAGTGAGTCCCATGAGTCTTTAGAAAACGCTAATATATATTGTTATTGTTATTAGACTATGATCGAGTACATCCATAATAACTATACATGCTATTTTTTTTTCGAAAAAATAAATATTCACTTCATTCAGAGAGAGAGAGAGAGAGAGAGAGAGAGAGAGAGAGAGAGAGAGAGAGAGAGAGATTTTACATAGATTTACATAGAAAATCAGACCACACAGACCCCATGGTCCAGACTTGGTGGTCTGTCCTTAAACCTAAGTGATTTTACATTAATCAGAAGACTCCAAAACGTTGCATTTCTACTCTAGTTGATATTAAGTTGAAGGAAGTGACGGTCGAGCTTATTTTTGAAGGAGTCAATCGTGTTATACTGGACCACTGATGATGGGAGCTTATTCCATTCTCGCATTACAACGTTGGTGAAGAAAAATTTGGTGCAGTCTGAATTTATTGTCTACATCTGAGTTTTACGCCATTGTTCCTCGTGCGCAAAGTGTCATCGATCATAAACAATGTTGATCTGTCTACATTCGTGAAACCATTAAGTATTTTAAAACATTCGATCAGTTTTCCTCGGAGGCGACGTTTCTCAAGAGAGAACATGTTAAGGGTAGAAAGGCTTTCTTCGTAGGATTTGTTGCGCAAGGAAGGGATAATTTTCGTTGCCCGACGCTGAACACCTTCTAATTTAGCAATATCCTTTGCATGGAGAGAGAGAGAGAGAGAGAGAGAGAGAGAGAGAGAGAGAGAGAGAGAGAGAGAGAGAGAGAGAGAGAGAGAGAGAGAGAGAGAGAGAGAGATTTATATAGATTTACATAGAAAATCATACCACACAGACCCCATGGTCCAGACTAGGTGGTCTGTCCTTAAACCTAAGTGATTTTACGTTAATCAGAAGGCTCCTAAACGGTGCAATTCTACTCTAGTTGATATTAAGTTAAAGGAAAGAGAGAGAGTTTTCTTTACAGGAAATTTATATGGGAATTTCATCAGAAGCCATTAAGAAAAAAAAAACTCCTTCGGGTACCAGTACCGGTACCGGTACTAACGGTACTTAAGTTTTCGGTACCGGAACTACCGGACTGACGCCGCGACGCGCCCCCCGCCCTCGCCCACGGGCAATGGTCATTAAATTTGGCGCACTTTTCTTAGCATGGCGACAGCGATTACTTTTATGATGTTATATATACTTTTATAATGTTATATATACATTTATATATATATATATATATATATATATATATATATATATATATATATATATATATATATATATATATATATATATATATATATATATATATATATATATATATATATATATAGATAGATAGATAGATAGATAGATATAGATAGATAGATAGATAGATAGATGGATATATTCAGAGCTTCCGAAAAGTTAGTCCAGTGGAAAAGGTTTTAGTAGTTTTTTAAAAGTGAAGTTTTACGTACAACCACGAACCATCATCGCCACAATCATCACCACCACCATCACCACCACGGCCGCTACCACCACCACCATCACATCACCATATCACCATCACCTCCTCCACCATCACCACCACTTCCACCACCATCATCACCAACACCAACACCACCACTACATCACCATCTCTGCCACCAACACCACCACCATCACCACCACCATTACCATCTCTTCCACCAACACCAACACCATCACCACCACCATCAGCATCTCTACCACCAACACCACCACCATCACGACCACCTCCACCACAAACATCACCATCATCACCACAAACTTCACCATCATCATCACCACCATCACCACCATCATCATCATCAACATGTGGTAGTGGTGGTGGTGGTGGTGGTTGTGGTGGTGATGATGGTGATGGTGGTATATGTTGTGCTAAGTCTAATGAAGGGTATATATTTGTAATCAAATACCTTGCCTCTTGACTGAAAAGGGTATTGGTGAGGTTAAGGGTATTTTACTCGATAATATACCTTAGTTTCCGAGGTATACCATTTTTATACCCCTCATTTTTTACAGTGTAGGGGCCTTGTCCGCCCTCGTATGGAGCATGCATCTCATGTCGGGGGACGGGGGGGGGAGGAGGAGAGGAAATTCTACTCACACAACTTTTTTAGACAGAATAGAGTCGTCTCATCATTTCTCTTCGTCTTACTTGACAGTTTTCTACCTCTTAAATTCCGGCGTAGTGTTGCATCTCTTTCTATCTTCTAGCTATATATATATATATATATATATATATATATATATATATATATATATATATATATATATATATATATATTTTTTTTTTTATATATTTTTTTTTACGTCTTGGCCTATTGCGCCGGTAGGCTTCTTCCCGGTGGATCCTGATGGTCGGTCCAAGGCTTCTTCCCGGTGGGGCCTGATGATCGGCCCAGCCCGTTCTGGCGCAGGCGAGTGTTTATAGTGGCGCCATCTTGCATTGGCTCATGCTGCCCTCCCGGAGCTCATCTTTTAATCCTAGAATCTAGAGTCCGGGTTGATAGGTGGTCTTCTGGACAGCATGTGGGTAGTTTTAATCCACTCGGCGGCGGCTGAAAAATCCCAGCTTGGTGGCACCGGTCGGGGATTGAACTCGCGTCCTCCTGAACGCGGGGCCGTCTCGCTATCCGTTCAGCCACCGCCTCCTCATGCTGACTGCTCTTTTAAACTAGCTAACCGCATGCCTCCCTCACTCCTACAGTACTGCTGCACTCGACTTTTTACTCCAGCTCATCCCTATACTGTCCAAATTCTTTATGCAAGAATTAACCACCATCTTCATTTCTTCATCTCTTTCACTTATAAACTCTGGAACAGCCTTACTTTGTATTTCCTCCTGCGTATGACTTGAACTCCATCAAGAGGAGAGTATCAAAACACGTCTCCACACGAAACACATCTCTATTTGCTTTTATTGGAGCAGTGATTGGCGGGCTTTTATTCGGTCATTTATTTTTTACCTTGACCTTCTTCCTTTAATGTAAGAAAAAAAAAAAAACGCTGCTCCGAACAAAATAAAAATAAAAATATCAGAAAAGAAATCAATTTCGGGTAAGAAGGTGTCTTCATTATCTTACTATTGTATTAATTATTATTATTATTATTATTATTATTATTATTATTATTATTATTATTATTATTATTATTATTTTTATTATTATTATTAACATTATAATGATGATGATGATGATGATGGTGATGACGATGATTACTAATATTATTATTATTTTTTATTATTACTTTATATAATTATTATTATTATTATTATTATTATTATTATTATTATTATTATTATTATTATTATTATTATTATTATTATTATTATTACTATTATTATTATTATTATTATCATTATTATTATTATTATTATTATTATTATTATTATTATTATTATTATTATTATTACCATTACTAAAATTTTGGTATTACTATTATTATTATTATTATTATTATTATTATTATTATTATTATTATTATTATTATTATTATTATTATTATTATTACTATTACTAAAATTTTGGTATTACTATTATTATTATTATTATTATTATTATTATTATTATTATTATTATTATTATTATTATTACTATTATTATTATTATTATTATTATTATTATTATTATTATTATTATTATTATTATTATTATTATTACTATTACCAAAATTTTGGTATTACTATTATTATTATTATTATTATTATTATTATTATTATTATTATTATTATTATTATTACTATTACTAAAATTTTGGTATTACTATTATTATTATTATTATTATTATTATTATTATTATTATTATTATTATTATTATTATTATTATTATTATTATTATTATTATTATCATCATCGTCATCATTATCATCATCGTCATCATTATGAATTATTCTTGCTCCTTAGAACAGGATGGTAATTAATTCACGAGACAGAAATAACATATTAACGTGACTCGGAATTGATAAAAAGCTTTTATTTATTTCAGTTGCCGATAAATGGATTACCTGATGCAAAATTAAATTGTTACAAGGTTACCAGAGTAACAAAGAAATGCGATAGATAATTGTTTCATCATTTGCAAGGTATCAAGGGTATATTATGTGTGTGTGTGTGTGTGTGTGTGTGTGTGTGTGTGTGTGTGTGTGTGTGTGTGTGTGTGTGTGTGTGTGGTTGGTAGTGCAAACACTTCTACTACAATATGACATTGTCAGCCTGTGTGAAACGAAAACAAAAATGAACGTTAGTTTGCCAGGGTTTGTAACGTTTAGGCGTGCGAACGGTGCTTCACTTCACAGAGGAGGAACGGTCGTTATGGTGAAAAACTATCTGGCCCGTCACGTTTCTAGCGCCGATTATTGCCTTGATGACCAAGTGTGGTTGAAGTTCCGATGCATTCCTAGGGTGTTGTTTGGGTTTTGTTATATTCCTCCACATGACTCGGAATATTTTAACCACCAGTCGTTTGCAGCCATCCAAGAGAAGATTAGTGACGGTGACTGTAACTCCGTCATTATGGGTGACTTAAACTGCAGGCTTGGTGCTTATGTTCGTGAGTTACCTGCTCGAAGTGAAATACCAAACGCTCACTTGTACGAGTACCCGATCCTCCCCGACAGTGTGCACACCCCTAATGATAATGCCTATATATTATCTGCAATATGTTGTGATAATAAGATGTTGGTTGTAAATAACCTTAAGTCACCAGATAACTATTACAAGAGTGATATGACTTATCGAAAAGGTGGAAACTGGGTATCAGAACTCGATTTGTGTTTGACGTCTTACGAAGCTGTAAAAATATCAAGTCCTTCTGTGTACGTAAAACGGAATGTTTACCATCGGATCACGCTCCCATTAGTATTGAAGTCAATGTTCCAAAAATTAGCCTAGACTCTGTATCAGCGTGCGTGTCACCTTGGTGGCCACGCGTCACTGAGGAACCAGGAGGAGCGTGACCCGATGGTGCGTATGCCCGTCAAATTTACCTCTATTGATGTTGATGTATTCCGCTACAATATGAATAACCTCGGTGTGTCTAACTACGAAGATGTTAATGATGTTAATATTTTCGCCCAAAACATTTCTAACGCCTTATACGAGTGTGCAGGGGAGAGTCGCGTCACGAGCGAAGCGCGTCCAGGCAGTGGCAGCAGTCCCACCCGCTGGGACAGGCTGCTACAAGACAAGGACGACAAACGAGTGTGGCAAGCCATCAACTGGAAGGGATGCCTGCAAGATAACACCCATACAGATGTGAAGCCTTCTGATGAGGAATTCAAATGTTTCTATGAGAGTTTAATGAATGTTGCCCCAGACGACCTTGCCAACAAATGTCGGGATGCGAATATTACAATTCCTATATTAGACGATCCAGTTTCCCCTGATGAAGTCACTGCTCAGATTAAGAAGATCAAATCAGATAAAGCATGTAGTCCAGATGGTATCGCACCCGGTGTTTTTAAGCTGTTGCCTGCCCAGTGGATAATGCTCATAACAACTCTTTTCAATTCCATATTTACCACTGCACAGTATCCGACGTTTTGGACTAGGACTAATTTTTTTACTATTGTTAAAAGAGGTAACCGAAAAGACCCCCAAAATTACAGAGGCATTAATGTGATAAACGGTATATCGAAACTCTTTGATATGGTTCTCTGTTCGAGACTTGAGCAGTGGTTCACACCCCACCGTGAACAGGCAGGAGCTCAAAAAGGTCGCGGTTGTATCGAGCACATCGTAACATTACGTCTTTTGACTGACTTAGCCAGGAAGAAAAAGAAAAAGTTATTTGTCACATTGTTGGGTAGGCGGTGGCCGAAGTGATAGCGTACTGGACCCACATTCGCCGCGTGATGGACGACGCGGGTTCGAATCCTCACGCTACCACTCGGATTTTTCAGTCACCGCCGAGTGGCTTAAAACTACCCACATGCTGTCCTGAAGACCACCCATCAACCCGGACTCTAGAGGAAGCCGTCCAAGCGAATCAAGAACGAGTTCCGGGGGGCAGCATGAGCCAATGCAAGATGGCGCCACTATAAACACTCGCCTGCGCCAGAACGGGCTGGGCCGACCATCAGGCCCCACCTGGAAGAAGCCTTGGGCCGACCATCAGGCCCCACCGGGAAGATGCCTACCGGCGCAATAGGCAACAAACGTAAAAAAAAAAAAAAAAAAAAAAAATCATCGACTTCAGCCAAGCCTATGACTTAGTTTCGAGGGGTATATTAATACGGATTCTGAAGCGTCTTGGGTGCGGCATAGTCATGTTGGGCGTCATTAGTGCAATGTATTGTGTAACCGAGAGCATCATCGGCACTGCAGTGTTTGCAGTTACTCTGGGAGTCCGTCAAGGTTCACCCAAATCCTGTTTACTGTTTGTACTGTATGTGGATGAATTAATTAGACTGATTAGATATAATTGCGAAGATGATGGCTTCTTAAAATGGTTGCATATTCTTATACTTATGGATGACACCGTAATACTTTCAACATCACGAGAGAGAATGATTAATAAATTATTATTCATGAAGCGATTCTGCAGCGAGTATGGGATGAAAATAAACGAGTCAAAGACCAATAGTTTTGTAGTATACGGCACCCCCGAGGACAACGAGCCATTGCATATCAACGGCTTGGTGGTGGAGCGGTGTGCTCAGGATGTGTACCTGGGCTCCCCGTTCACTGCCGATGGTTCAGTATCGTCGTCAGTCAGAGCTCATGCAGATGCCAAGATGCCTCACGTCATCAAATTTGTGTCCTTTTTAAATAAGAATAATGACATTCCTTTTCGTGTTAAAAAACGTGTATTTGAGGCTTGCTTGATGTCAACTATTTTATACGGGTGCGAGTCCTGGCTGAATGCAGACCTTAGGCCGATAAAAAAGCTGTACAACTGGTCACTAAAAAATTTACTTGACGTAAAGTTAACTACGTGCAATGATGTATGCTATGTTGAGTCTGGCTATCCTCCTTTACACTCCTTAGTTAGAAGTAGGCAGAGTAGCTTCTTTTCTAAGATGTGGCGCGAAAGGCAAAGAATGGAGGATGACCCATTAGTTTTATCAGTAAATACTGTCATGGAGAATAATTATCAGACTTGGATATACATCGATGACTTGCTGAACAGGGTAACTGACGACACTGATGAAGGGTTTAGAGAGCTAAAAGCTAATATTATTAACTCAACCTTCCTCTAAGCGTGTAACATATAAAGAAATAAATCCAAGTTTATCTGTCCCTTCTGTATCGGAGGCCAAGACTCACATTAGCGAGCACCACCGAATTGCGTACACGCGGTTCCGTGTGTCCGCACACTCGCTGGCTGTGGAGGTAGGAAGATGGAACAGAAGGGGACGAGGAAGGTTACCATTGGAAGAACGGTTTTGTCTCTGCGGTCAGATCCAAACAGAGATGCATGTAGTACAGGACTGCACATTAACACAGCGACTGAGGGACACACACAACTTTGTTAATATCCTTGACTTGTTTTCTGACCAGTATGATGACGCCCAAAGATGCTATATAATATACATGATCCTGGATGTTTACAAAACCTAGTCCTTTAAATTAGTCACGCTTAATCTTACGTTGCTCGTTTGGAGTTGTTTTAACGTATTTTAGTTTGAGTATGTTTCTATAGTCCGCATTATTTCTTAATTTTGTTTCTAGTCAAATATATTTTATTATTATTTTTTTTTGATGCAATTGTTTTAGTTTTTTGTAATCGTTTTGTCTTAAAAGAAATACGAGTAGTATATTTACTGGGTACTGGAGTTCATTAAAGTTAGGGTAGGATTCAAGTTTTAGAGAGAGTCGTTTTATTTTCGTGTTTTTTTTTTTTTTGTGGCTTTTGCCTGATTGCATATGTTTTAGTGTTTGGCTTTACTGGAGTTCAGTAAACTTTGGGTAGTGTTCAATTTTTAGAGAGAGTCGTTTTATTTTCGCGGTTTTGTGGCTTTCGCTTGATTGTATATGCTTTAGTGTCTGGTTTGTTTTAGTTTATAGGTATTTATTTGCATTTTGGGGAGTTTCTTATTTATAGTCCTTATAAATGTCTGCTAATGCGGCTAGAAAAGTTTTTTTTAATGTAAGATATTTTTATTGTTCAGAGACGTAATTCATGAAAATCATTTGTGTTGGACCTTTCATTGTAACGTTTTTTTATAAGACAGTTGTTGTGGTCAATAAAACTAACTAACTAACTATGTCTGTGTGTGTGTGTGTGTGTGTGTGTGTGTGTGTGTGTGTGTGTTTAATTCACCAAAGGCTGATCACTTGCTGGATTCGTGACCACCAGCAAGTGCCCTCCAGTGAGAGTCAACTCGTTAGCCGACCTCAAGGCAACTGACCTTCACAGTTCACACACCACATACCCATATCCCTCTTGCTCGTTAGCGGAAAGTAACCGCTCCTTGTTAGCGGAATTTTTTTTTCGGCCATAACGGAGCTCGAATCTCAGAATGACAGGCCGAAGTCTGACAAGGCAGAGATGTAGTCCACTGAACCACCGTAACTGTGTTTGTGTGTGTGTGTGTGTGTGTGTGTGTGTGTGTGTGTGTGTGTGTGTGTAATCATCATTATCATCCTCATCCTCATAATCATCATCAACATAATATATAATAATAATAATAATAATAATAATAATAATAATAATAATAATAATAATAATAATAATAATAATAATAATAATAATAATAATAATAATAATAATAATAATAATAATAATAATGATAATAATAATAATAATAAACGGGTTATTGAGAATGAGAGGCAGCCTTTCTGCTGAAAATATAAACATAAAGAATGCGTGTATTTGTGTGTGTGTGTGTGTGTGTGTGTGTGTGTGTGTGTGTGTGTGTGTTCTACCCTGTTTGTATATTTACAGGACTTAATCAGCTCCGCAATGCCTCGTATTATATTTCGTTTTATCGGCTAATTCCTGTAATTTGTGTTATTTCAATCACACACGATTTCATTTAATACATGCGTCGCTCGCGCGTGTGTGTGTGTGTGTGTGTGTGTGTGTGTTCTTCCCTGTTTGTATATTTACAGGACTTAGTCAACCCCGTTAAGCTCTATATTTTATTTCACTTTATCGGCGAATTCCTTATATTTGTGCTTCATTTTCGTACACGATTTTATTTACTTCATGCATCGCGCGAGTGTGTGTGTGTGTGTGTGTGTGTGTGTGTTTGCAGTCCATCTATTTCGACAGGTGGTAACATGGTGATGTCAGGATGCTACTAGAAGTGAATGAACACCGCAGGTGAGGCGCAGTGATGTCAGTCACTCGTCGTCATGATCCAGCATCACCCAGTATACTTTGCCCACCACCTACCGAGCCACCCCACCCACCACCGCCATCCCTCCCACTCACCCTTTTGGTCCCTCCCATTTGCCCACCCACCTCACTCTCATATTGTGGCAATCTTCCTAACCTGCGCCTTTCCCCTTCTTCCTGATGGCGTGGCATGGTCAGACTTCGTGGTGGCTGGGTGTTGTATTACGTGGGAGGGCCACCACCATGTTATTGATACCAGAAGTAACAGTACAGGATGTCATTATCAAATCGGGAAAGTGGAGAATGCTGCGAGGCTGTGTTCGTCTGCTCAGGCATGCTGCCCTGTCTTTTAACTCTGATATGATAGTTTTTAAGTGGATAGCTCAGGTAAGCAGTATCGTAAAGGATTAAAAATAAAAGAAAATGTAAAAATGTGTTTAAAGCTCAAAGGAAATAAATCCAACCGATTGCGGGCGGCTGGCATCGTGAGGGGGTAGTTGAAAATTCATACACTAGATGGCAACTCCAGCGACCAACCCGCCATATTGAGCCTGGCCGACCCACATTCGACACGAGTGAGTTTTTCTCATTTTACATAGTTTTTAGGGCTTTCTTGGCTTATTCTGTGCAACAGTCAAAGACATAAGATCGGTGTCGTCCCATATGAGGGGTTTCAAGTGGCTGCTGGGAGTGGAGGTTGCGGAAACCAGTGGAAATGTGATGTAGTCTGCTATGTTATTGGATCGATGTAAGAGAGAGCTAGCAGGGGCTGGCCGCCTCGCAGTGTGTACGTATGTCACGGCCAGCTTCCGTGTGGAAATAACATCATATAAACCATCAGGTGATCGGTTAGTGGTGTTTGGGGGGTGGTCAGACACGTTGTTCAAATGGAATACTCGTCACGGGGCGTCAGGGAATGTGGAAACAGCTTCCAGTGCTGGGTGAGGCCCACGGAAGTACAGTGCCTGGGCCGTAGCGGGACCCTCGCAGCCGCTAAGGGTGAAAATTTACCCGCACCCATGACACGCCCTACCTGCGCTGTCCCCGCCCCCTGAAGGAGGCCTGTGTGCGGGGGGTGGGTGGGGGGGATAGACCTGCGGATCACTTAGAAGGGCGAGGGTGGAGTGTTGGTGCATACTGCTGGCGGTGGAGTAACGGGGACCACGGGGTCAACGAATTAAGGCAGGAGCACTCATGTGAAAAGTTCCTCCTTCTGGTGGTGGCGATGACAGGCGACTCCTGAACCTGCCGACACCACCACCATCTCCGCTAAAGCTGCCCCATTGTCTCTCCTCCCCGTCAGCCACCTTCTGCCGCGGCTGCTGTTGCTCCTGCCGGCGGAGAGCATCATTGATTTACGCGGAGTGTTGTGTCGCCGCCACTCGACACTACGTGAAAGTGCTACACACCCATGCTGCCGCCTCCCATCGCCGCCCGCCCTCTGCCGTGCACACACACACACACACAAACGGCGCCCCCACACCGTCTGCCGCGCACCTGTTAACGCCGCACATCTTAGCATTATAATTTATATTGCCGCGTTAACAGTGTACACGCGCTTGATAACAATCTACTGACAACTTAATATAACGTCATATGCCGGATCGCTGTCAAGGCCGCCCGTAGCGTCACTCCGTCGGCAGCACCCCTGGCCGCGCCTTACACACACACACACACACACACACACACACAGTAACCATAAGTTCACGACACACCTATAAGTCAATTTAGTATTGAAGACTAAATGTGTACGATTGGCAGCATCATTGATGTAACAATAAGCCCAGAGGCTTCCGTACTGACGTTCCCACCGTATCCCGTCGCGGCAGGCGACGCCACCTTCCACCTTCCCTCTGAATACCTGAGAGACGTACTGACCTTCCCCACAAATTTCGCCAACCATCGTTACTCACCCCATGGTGACGCCGATCCCGCTGTACCGCGGGAGATGAACATGGTGACGGTGGTGGTGATGAGGTTATTATTGGTGCTGAGTAGGATGTTTATTAAAGTAGTGTTGGTTAAATAGAAGTGGTAATGTGCGTGGTAATAGTGATGATAATGGTGGTATTGGTTCTAATGTGGAGATGGTGACACAAGAAACCATGTTAGGTATTGTGACGGTTGGAAAGGAAGTGTTCGTCACCGCGGCAGCAACAGCAGTATCAACAGCGGCGGTGGCAGTGCAAGAGCGGGGACAAAGAGGGATAGATCGTACTTGTCAACACTGTGGTGGAGTAATATGGTCAAACACTGATGACTCAACTTTTATGCCAAAGAGAAAGAGAGCTTTTATGGTGATCCTGACAGTGGTATGTATCCTTTAGGTGGAGGTGGGTATGGTATCTTATGGAGGTAATTTACACAAAATATAAATTCTTGTATCAAGGGGAAGAACTACACCCCACAAAAAAGTCTCAATAGTTTCCTATGACGGATAAGAGTGAGACTAATATCTCAGTTAACGAACATTTTTGAAATGTTATGAATATTCGTGTATTTCGGAATTTGCAGTGCTACATGCTGTGAAATTGTATTTGTCACGTGTAATTAGGACATTTTATTATTATTATTATTATTATTATTATTATTATTATTATTATTATCATTGTTATTATTATTATTATTATTATTATTATTAGTAGTAGTAGTAGTTAGTGTTAGGAGTTTCAAAATTAGCGGCCGGCGGCCATAATGATCGTATGTAGTAGCAGTATCAATAGCAGTAGTAATGGTAGTAGCAGTAGCATAATGATTTATATCTATATATAATGATATAAATAATAGTTGTAATAGAAGTAGTTGTTGCTGAAGCTTCATAAAAGGATCATTATTAGAGGCAGTAATAGTTAAAAATATGAAGATCCTTGAGTGTAAAACTTATATGCCAGAGTCTGTGCATGTAAAACACATTTAGAATAACGGTTCCTTTGTATTAAAAGAAAAAAAGTGACGTTTGGGTTGGCGTGATAAGGAACATAAAAAGACGGTGGAAAGTACAGGATAAAACCGACAAACTGCAGTATGGTGTCGGTGGGGCATGGTGAAGGTAGGACGAGGCGAAGTGGTGGTGGTGGTGTTGCCGCAGCCTGTGGTAAGGACTTCATCAGCAACCATTATCGTTGTGGTGACTGGGATAGGGGAGGATGCGAGAGTTCAGGTAGAGGCTGGCGAGGGGGCTGTGGTGTGTTGTGTCCAGCGTCTTAACTTGAATAGCTTGTATTAAGTTCGACTAAACAGCATCTATGCACTTAGCTGTACCTGATTAGCTACCTGTGCCTCATCTGTATTACTTGAACACGTCTACCGGAATGCTCTTTTACCGCAGTTCTATTTTTTTTTTTTTTACAAGATTAGGTAGCCTTTGATGTTTTTTTCTGCATTACCAAATAATTATATTCTCAGCCATTTAGTTACCTGCGTCCATTTTTTTCAGGCGTGTTCGTATTTGGTATATCTTCTCAGTTTAAGCTATTCCTTACATTATTTCTTATCCATCAACAACTGCGCACCATCACTATTTTTTTCTTTTCATTTATTCATCGCCAAAGCATATGTCGATTGCAGTCAGTCTTTCATCACCAACAACAAAGTTCTACCACCAATGTCCACTTATTTTCTTTAACTTTTTTTTTCTCTATTATCATCACTTACCTAATCGGCAATTTAGTTACCTACTTCCTACATACGCCTCTCCGGGGTGCAGTGGTTAGCTTATCTAACTACGAATTGCAGGCCTGGGTTCGATTACCGGCCAGGGCAGTCGATACGCAGCTCACCCAGCTGTTCATTATTTCTTCCGGGATGGTCAATAAATGGGTATCTGGGGAAAACTGGGGAGGGTAAACTGTGGTAACACACTGTGACCTGATTTAATGTGTTCTCACACACCACAATGATACAGAGACACGGCCAGCCGCAGCTAATAGTGTATGCTCCCAACTTTACCTACCTTCCTTTGATATCTTCAGCAGTGTTTGTGTGTGATATCACTCCATCATTTTACTTCTTTGCCTTTTCTCTGCAAAGCAAACTGATTTACGCTGGCATTGTTATTCCCCTTTATATCTTGACCATCATTTTTTGCCATGTTTTCCATTACCGTCACTGCTGTTTTGACCCCTATCATTTCATTACCATCTCGGATATATTTTTCAATGATTACTCCACCACAGTATTGTTTTCCATCATCATGAAATCTACCAGTTGTGTTCATTTTCCTCCAATTCTGACTTTCCCACCACTAGCCTTCAGATTCTTTCCTCCGCATTGCAATCGTACCTCATCCTACAACATCTATCCGTTCCTCCACTCTTTGTTCGCCGTCGCCATTTAGGTCTTGCTTTTCCTATTCTCTTTTACTTCTTTTCGTTACTTGGGCCCGTCACCATATTTTTACTCATTTATTTGTATTTTCCTCGGTTTCCTTTTTCCTATAGTTATATTTATTCCACGTTTATTCTGCACACTTCTCACTCTTTCTTTCGTGGTATATTTCGCTTCCTCTCCCCCCACCCTTTTTTTTTTCAGTATAATTTTTCTCGTAAAGTTTCTCTCTCTCTCTCTCTCTCTCTCTCTCTCTCTCTCTCTCTCTCTCTCTCTCTCTCTCTCTCTCTCTCTCTCTCTCTCTCTCTCTCTCTCTCTCTCTCTCTCTCTCTCTCTCGTATTGCCATATTTTCATAGCATTTAATTTCCTTCTCTAACATTTATGTCGTCCAGTTTTAAGCCATTTAGAAGCCTCTTAATTCATCTTCGTCCGCTTCTTCTTTCCTTCCCCTCCGTCATTATTTTAGTCCCCTTTAACTATTAGAAGGTATTTCCGCGTCATTTATATTCATTCATTCCCCCTCATTTTGGCCCTCTCCCTTTATTTCTCTTTTGGTCATTATTATTATTATTATTATTATTATTATTATTATTATTGTTGTTGTTGTTGTTGTTGTACTTATATACTTTGATTTGATTTTTCACCGTCAGGATTTCTTTTAATGTCCCCTTGTCTTTCATTTGCAATTTCCCTGCAGGTCATCCCTGTGTTCTCTTTTTTTTTCACACATATAACCTTTATTTGTCTTCTCCTAGTTTTTGTCCTTTGTCTCCTCCTCCTCCTCCTCCTCCTCCTCCCGTTCCTTCATCATTTTTTTTCATCTCATTCTCCTGTTTCCCTTCCTCCTCCTCCTCTTTCTCCTCCTAATCTTTCGCCATTTTCCTTCTCCACTGCATCTCTCTCTCTCTCTCTCTCTCTCTCTCTCTCTCTAAAACACACACACACACACGCACACACACACACACACACACACACACACACACGCATAGGTGTTTCTTTTATTCCTGACGAGTCTCTCTCCCGCTCCCACCCCTTTTTCCTCCCCCTCCTTTTCCTCTCCCTCTTATCTCACTGCCCCCTCCCTCGCCAGTTTCCTCCTTACTCAGTAGTTGCTCCTCTCCCTCGCATTTTCTTCCCGTTCCTTCCTCTCATTCCCTATCTATCCTTCCATCATTCCTACTCACAACTCTCCTAATATTCACTTTCTTCTCCATCTCCTTCGATCATATTTTGTCTTGGTCCCTACCCTTTATTTCCTCATATGTCCATTCTATATTCATTTCACCTTTTCTCGCTCTTCCTTTATTCACTTTCCCTCCTCCATCTCATCTTATCGTGTATTTTCTCCCTTCATTTCATTTCGTCATCATTTCACCCCCATCCATCTATTCATCTTACTTTCGCTTTTTCTTTATTTAATGTTCTCCATCTCATTCTATCCTGTTAGTTCTCTCCGTTTTAACTCTCAAACAAACCCTTTTTTCCTTTTCCTCCCCTGCGTCCCTCATCCGTTCAATCTATATAGTTTTATTTTTTCCTTCCTTCGCTCTTTCGTCAATTCTTTCCTATCAATCCGTTTCCTTTTTTACTCATCATTCTCCCCAGTTTTCTCTCATCCATTTATTCCATTTATTTGTCTGCCTGTCGCATGCTGTTCCGCCTTTGCTCCTTCATGAGTCCCTTTTCTTTCATTCTTTTCCTTTCTGTTCTTGCACTCACTTCGTCTTCACTTGTCGTTTCTTTCTTCTACATCTAAAACCTCCCTTTCACTTCTCTCCACTTGTCCTCGATTTCTTTTCATTATTCCTTCCCCTCCTCTCTCTCGTCCTTTCTTTTTCGTTGCTCTCCTTTATTAGTGATCCTCCCCTGTCCTCATTTTCTTTCTATCACCCTTCCCTGCATCCATTCTCTCTTTACCTTCTTTATCTTCTTCACCCCAGCTCTCCTCCTCTTATCTTTTTCATCACCACCTTCTCTCCATCTTCTATCTTTACCGTTCCCCCTGTCTCCATTTTCTTTTGACTTTCTTACCCTTCTACTTTCCTACTTCCCATTTTCTCCTTTTCTCCTCCTCCCATCTCAATTTTTCTCCCCGCTTCTTCTCTTCTCCCCATTTCTCCTCTTCCCCTCCTCATTTCTATCTCCTGCCTTGCTCCTCCCCAAATATCACTTTTCCTCCTCCCCTCTTCTCCCCTTCTTACCCCTTATGAACACAGCACCCCCGCGGCGCCTCATCTTCCTCCCTTCTCCCTCACAAGTGTCTTCTTGTACTGTGAATATAAAATAACAGAAACGCATAGAATTAAAAAAAAGAAGTTATTCAGAATATAATTTTCATAGTGCAGGAAAAGGTCAACAGGGATCCTTCTCCTACTCCTCCAAATCCTCCTTAACCTCCTCCTTTTCCCTTTCCTCCTCCTCTTCCCCCACCTCCTCCTCCTCCTCCTCCTCCCCTCATCCTCCACCACCTTTTCCTCTGTTGCACCCTCTGAAAGTTTCTTGTCAATGGTTGTGTGTGTGTGTGTGTGTGTGTGTGTGTGTGTGTGTGTGTGTGTGTGTGTGTGTGTGTGTTCTGTAAACCACCAATATCGGTGCGATTTCAGGACCATTTCATGTTTCCGTGAGTTTATACAAGTTTGTTTATGCGTTGTTTTGCGTCCACTTGTTTAAGTTTTCGGCTGTTTGTTTGTTTGTTTGCTCGATGTTCATATTATTTGGTGTACATTCGGGCATAATCTTATTGTTTTCAATGGTTTCCCTTTATCACTGAGTTTTGGTCCCTTATCCGATCGGTTTACTAACTGTTCACCGTGTGTGTGTGTGTGTGTGTGTGTGTGTGTGTGTGTGTGTGTATTTCAGCACATGGCTAACTATATCACCCAAGAGGGAACCGTGACCAGTGTTCGATGCTGTACCCCCGCCCCCTCCAGTGTTTTCATCATCTGATAAAAGTTGTAAGGAGGTGTGGTAGTCAGAGAGAGAGAGAGAGAGAGAGAGAGAGAGAGAGAGAGATTGTAATGAGGTGTTCGGGTTGTTTGCGATGGGTGTTTTTGTTTATTTTAGTTTGTCATTCGTCAGCGTGAAATAGTTGTCAGCTTTGTTGGTCTTTGATTACGTCCATGGTTGCTGAGTGTGTGTGTGTGTGTGTGTGTGTGTGTGTGTGTGTGTGTGTGTAATTCACCACGGCCTGATCACGTGTTGGACTCGTAATCGCCAGCAGGTACCCTCCCGACATGAGCAAGTGCTCTTTATCGTCGATCTTTAGGTACTGCCAGGACCTCACCCCCCCCCCCCATCCCCCTTGCTCAAGGGGGGACAATAACCACTCCTAGTCAACGGAAAGAATCCGGCCTGAGCGGGCTCGAACCGTCGCCCTGTCAGATCGTGAAGCCTGGCAGTGCAGCGCTTTAACCAGTTGCGCTACGGAGTGGTGTGTGTGTGTGTGTGTGTGTGTGTGTGTGTGTGTGTGTGTGTGTTCTAAATATTTCACCCAGGAATCCTCCTCCTCTTCCACGTGGTTTTTTGGCTGTGACACAGGCGAGGCACGTGCACATACTAAAGGGTTCCTTGCCGGACCCACATGGTGGGTGGTAAGGATGCACTTTTTAACCAACCTCCCGGGAGCCACTTGTTGTTCTTGTAGTGTTGTTGTTGTTGATGGTCATGTTTGTCTTCTCACCTGTCATTGTACGTATTAACAAATATACCGTTGCAGTTACCTCTTCCTGTTTGTCAACATAGTACCTTTTTTTTTGTAATATATTTTTTTGTGCATGTGTCGCTTATTTCGTTGACTCCAAGAGCTTATCTTTTAATGAATGGTAGTATAATTTTGCTAGAGACCAAAAAGAAATAAGTGAAAGATCGAAGACTCGGTCTCTCAAGTCAATCAACCAAAAGAGCATATGGTGGAGAGCGCGTCGTCTCGCCCACCGTACAACGCCAAACCCGAGGGTTCCTATGGGCAAGTCTCCATGTCCCCCTTCCCATTATATATACCTTATGGCATGATTCATCGACGTTCTCAAGCTAAGAACTCTGTGGCCGTTCCCTTGGCCTCCTTCAATCGAGACTGTCTTACAAAAACGACCCGGTGAGCAGGGTCGACGAGCCCAACATTGGCCCCGAGGCCCACAAGCCTGGCAGCGCGAAGAAAAGCTCTCCTAAAGAAAATACGATAATGAAAACATGTCACGCTCGTGTTTATTTTTTATGCCAATTATTTTTTTCATAATTCAGTTCCATTCGAGCCCGCTTATCGATGAGGGACGCGGAACGCGGACGCGGCCAGGCCTCCGCGGGGGATGGCATGCCATGGGGCGAGGGAAGGGGTACCACAGATCCACTGCCCTTCCCTCAACACACACAATTACACTGAGGGGAAGGCGCTGGAATTATTTAACGCGAATTGGAAATTAGCGCTGCAGGTGACGCTGATTATGTCCGATAGGATCGAAGCAATGGAGAGAGGCTGCTGTAGGGTACGAGAGAGAGAGAGAGAGAGAGAGAGAGAGAGAGAGAGAGAGAGAGAGAGAGAGAGAGAGAGAGAGAGAGAGGAAACCATGCCACATGAGCCCTGACGGGACAGATAAGACAGCTAACGATATGTTATCAGTGGTTGTGATGGAGCTACTGGGACAGTGGTGGTGGTTACGAACTTACGATGATGGTTATGGTGGCGCAGGTTGTGGTGGTTGGTGTGATAACGATGGCTGGGGTGGTGGTTGAAGTTATGGTAACGGTGTTGGTGGTTATTGTGGGTTTGGTGTTGGTTTTGGTTGTGATGAGTGAAGCAGTAGTGGTGCCGAAGGTAAAAAGAGGGGCTTGGAGCTCACAGTCGTCACCACGGCAGGTATTGGTAACTCACTACCATCACCACCACCATAACTACTAATACTAGCTACTACAACTACTACTACTACTACTAAACGGTAGCTGGTCTATTGGCGACCACTCGATAGCGCAGTAAAGGAAATTGTAAAGAAAGTATATGGAAAAAATTATAATCGATTCTGATGTATTTTCAAGATTATGAAACTTATTTTGAAATATTTTTGATTCCCCAGATACTGTGTGTGTGTGTGTGTGTGAGAGAGAGAGAGAGAGAGAGAGAGAGAGAGAGAGAGAGAGAGAGAGAGAGAGAGAGAGAGAGAGACTTTGCACACGGTCACCGTCGTGAAGTGGTGCGCCCCAATAACTTAGTTTGGGAGATACGCCTTTTAAAACCTTTCTCGTTACTTCATTCTGGGTTATTTCCGTCATTTCTATTAAACTTTTCCTGCTGCATTGAATGAAGAAGTAAACAAAGTAATAGGGTATGTTGACCAATGCTTGTTATTTGAGAAAAGTCATAACGTTATATTTCGAATCTGCCTCACTGCTCTGCCATAATAAGTATACTTCCCGTCACACCACTGCACCACTGAATGAAGTAATAAAGTAACTGCTGGCAAATCGTTGTTATTTGTCAAAAAAATAATTGCCAGAATCTTTCTATTGCACCTCTTTTTTTGATAAACATATTTCCTATCGCATTTTTAGCTTGACTGCCACAGAATGAAGGGATACATACAGTAATGGCGTATGGTGTTCAATCATTGCTGCTTGACACAAATGTAGTTATATTCTCCTTTTGCACCTGTCCCGCTGTTCATCGATAACATACTTCTCATCACACATTTTGCTCGACGGCTGCGGTAAAGGTATAATTAAGTTGTTACTTGACGGCAGAACACACACACACACACACACACACATATATATTGTCATATTGTTAATAATAATAATAAACGAGGTGCATTGTGATGGTTCAAAAATAATATTGTCTTGGCGTAGAGGAATTAATATTTTCACGCGTGGCCACGTGTTGTTAGAATGCCATGTCCCTCGGTGATTCATGCCGCATCGCCCAGTACATGACGTGGTGCTTGCTCACTCACGACCACGGAGGCCAACACACACACACACACACACACACACACACACACACACACACACACACACACACACACACACAGACGATGGACCTTTTTTAAGTTAATAGGAAAGGTGAACGGAAAACTCTGCTAAGAATGTAAACTACAGAAGAAAAATAAATCCCGAACGTATAGTAGCAAACGGACACAAACTCCTCATTCAAACGCCGCTTGTATCTATAAAGAGTGAGAAAGAAAAAAAAAATCTTAAAGCCTTAGATACATAGCGTGAGACGGGAGCTCTAGTGTAGATTACCCCAGTTTATGGTCAGCAAACATATTGAATGTCCTGAACACATATCGGACTAGGACTCGACGAGCGACATTGCAACATTCCCTTCTCCTCCCCCACCCCTTTATCCTCCTCCTCTCGTGATGCTGATAAAAGAGGAATGCTCGGAGGTGGAGGTGACAGAAGGAGAGGGTTGGGGGCTGGCGTATGAAAGGGAAGAGCTGCGACTGGGTACTACTTTGATGGGAAAGGGGGGAACTGGAGTGTCTTGTTTGCGTGGGTGTTAGTCAGAGGGAGAGGGATATGTGGAGTGGCAAGGGAGCACGTTTGGGGTGCGACGTGGGTATGGTGAATGGGTCTAGGGTGCAATATGGGGGAGGTGGATGCGTGAAGAGATGAGGTAGGTGGATGGGTGAAGAGTGCAAGATAAGGAAGGTGGATATGTGGAGAGTTTAAGATAGGGTAGATAGTGGAGAGTTTAAGATAGGGTGGATGGATAGACAGTGCAATATGAACAAGGTGGAGGCTGGGGTCGGAGGAAGACCAGGCGGAGGGGGCGAAGTTAGGTGGTGAAGGGTAAGATGGACAGGCTGAGGGTTGTGTGGAAGGGTAGAAAGTGACATAACTTCACACACACACACACACACACACACACACACACACACACACACACACACACACACACACACACACACACACACACACACACACACACGTGTAATACTTAAAAAAAATATATACTAATGTTAGTCATAAATAACAGCAGGTAATTAGAGATAGTTTAGAACTATATCCAGGAAAACCGGGTAGTTCTATAGGTCAATTACTGAGATGTCAAGGGTTGGTAGCTAAAAAAAATAATTAGCCAAGATATTTTCATTTGAAGTTAATCACATGAAAAAGTTCTTAAATATTTATTTCCCAAATAACGTCACAAATTGTTTATAATTACGACAAGTTTACTCTGTATCTTTAAATATGTAGTAGAAAAGAGAAAGAGGGAATGCTATATATATTTTTTTCACATTCATTTCATCGCGTAAATTTAGAGAAGAAAAATACGTATAAGCTGTAAAAAAATGTTCCAGTGAAAATAAAACCTTTCCGGTAGACAAATAAAAAAATAGTTAATGTTTGCTGATCCACGAGAACATTGCATATTTTTTCCTCTGTTTATTTGTTAAGCGTCGTTATTCTAATTATCGCTCGGAAAGCGTTAATAAAATGCTACTGACAAGAGAGAGAGAGAGAGAGAGAGAGAGAGAGAGAGAGAGAGAGAGAGAGAGAGAGAGAGAGAGAGAGAGAGAGAGAGAGAGAGAGAGAGAGAGAGAGATGAAACGACACGATCATCTTAAGGGATGTAAGAATCTGGAGATGAAAGTCATTCCGAAAGTTAAGAAGAAAGGTAAACACACACACACACACACACACACACACACACACACACAAACACAGTCACACACACACGGTAGGAGACTGATCGCCGGGTGGCCCCATCGTTCAGTTCGTAAAAATGCTGCAAGAAGGTGGAATTGCGGCCGTAAATCAGAGGCGAAAGTCACATTATTCAGGAGGCACAACCCCGTCCGGCGCTCCGTTGCTTTTGTTGATATTTATCGTTGCGTATACGTGGCTTGCTCGCAGAGAGCGAAAGGGGATTTACTGAATCTATCTATATATCATCTTTCTAATATATATATATATATATATATATATATATATATATATATATATATATATATATATATATATATATATATATGTGTGTGTGTGTGTGTGTGTGTGTGTGTGTGTGTAAAGGTATGTAGTATATATCTAATACTTTGGGTCATTAAGTGTCTCTTAGGTTCGATTCAGTCTTGAGCCCCAAGGAAAAAAAATTACAAACAAATTAATGTCTTGACTGTATACACGTCACGATAAAAGTATGTCTATATAAGCTACTACGTGCGTCAGCCATTTACTTCTATCATCATGGGCCTCTCATCCTCGCTCATATTCACTCTCTCCATCCCTCACTCCTGCACTGACCTACGTAGCTTGGTAGATGAAGGTGAGTGACCGGAGAGGAGGAGGGTGAAGGGGAAGGAGGGTGGGATGCTTATGGATGGTGGTGGTGATGGTGGTACATAGTGCTACTGGTGGCATAAAACATTTTAACACCGTTCATTAAAAAGTTAGTCTTATTAGCTAGTTTTGGTGGAAGACGGAAAGGTACACGGAGAGAGAGAGAGAGAGAGAGAGAGAGAGAGAGAGAGAGAGAGAGAGAGAGAGAGAGGGGGCGGGGGTTCGGTTAGTGGCGGTGATAGCGTCCGGGGCTTGGTTGAGGTAAGGAGAGAAGGAAGGATAGGCAGTGGTGGTGGTCGAGGTAGGGTTAGGAGGGGTGGCAAGGAGGAGAAAAGGAAGAGAAGTGAGGAGATGGCTGTGGGATGGACTTGGGGAGAGGGGGAGGGCGCTCAGGAAGGTGGGAAGAGATTTGCTACTGAGGGATGAGATGTGTGAGCGAGAGCAGAGAGAGAGAGAGAGAGAGAGAGTATAATCCGTGGCACCTCTCTCTCTCTCTCTCTCTGTTATTCATTAATCCTGATCCTGTTATCCCTTACTCTCATTACTTTTTATTTAATTTTCTTCTCAGCTTTGCGTTCCTCATTCCTACCACCATCCTTTTGCCTTGCGTTTCTTCTCCTCCTCCTCCTCCTCCTCCTCCTTTCGAATACTGGTGTTCTTGTCCGTTTTTATCACCCGGTTAGTGGTAGCAGTAATGGTAGTTCTTTCCTCTTTCCTACATAATTTCCATGCAGTTGTTCCATGCTGCATGGTTCTTTTTCCTTTCCTGCCAGCTTTGGCTGGAGGGATGTAGGGGTGGCGAGGAGCCTTCGCCTTTGCTAACCTTCATATTCCACCTTTGATTAGATAGTTAGTGTAGCTTGTCACAAACAGCCTCGTAAGGACTATCAGGTCTGCTGTTGTTTGTTCTTCCTTTGTGTTTCTTTGTGTTCCTCCTCCTCCTAGGGGCTTCTTGGTGCAGTGGTTAGCACACTCGGCTCACAACCGAGAGAGCCCGGGTTCGATTTCCGGGCGGAGTGGAAAAATTTGGGCGGCTTTTCCGATACCCTACGTCCCTGTCCACCCAGCAGTGAATGGGTACCAGGTATTAATCGGGGGTTGTGTCCCGTCTCCTGGGATCTGTTCCCTTCTCCTATAATTCCTTCCCCTTCTGTCTCTCTCCGGCATATGACCACAGATGTTGCACTGACTGAACGAAACTTTCCAACTTTCCTCCTCCTCCTCCTCCTCCTATGTCCTCCTACTTCATCTCCTCCTCCATTTCCTCCCTTTCTTCCTTTCTCATCCCTTTCCTCTTTATTTCCATATCGCATATTTCATTGGGCTTTCCATTTCTTCTCTCTCTCTCTCTCTCTCTCTCTCTCTCTCTCTCTCTCTCTCTCTCTCTCTCTCTCTCTCTCTCTCTCTCTCTCTCTCTCTCTCTCTCTCTCTCTCTCTCTCTCTCTCTCTCTTGTTTCTTCCTCCGCCTTTCTTTTCCTTTATTTTGTTTACCAGCTCATCTCTCGATCCCTCCTTCCATCCCTCTGCTCGTTTCACTTCCATCTTCCCGTCTGACCTCAATCTCCTTTGTTCCATCCCTTCTCCTATCATCATCTCTTCCTTCTCTCCTTCCCTTTCTCCACACTCGTGTTACTGGGCCTTTCAACCCCCCATCATTATATTTTTTCCCCTTTTACTGGCTACCTTCCTCCTTCATTCTCTCTCTTACTATCATGTACTTCCTCAGTAGTGAAGTGGTTTGCTTGCCTAACAATCAATCTGCGGCCCTGGCTTCAAATCCCGACCCAGGCAGTCAGAACACAACCCACCCAACGATTCTGCCTTCTTTTCGAGCTGGTCGATAAATGGGTACCTGAGAAACCCGGGGAATATAAATGTAGTAGCCCGAATGTCACACTGACAGTGTCCTGGGGTAATGGGTTATTTTCCGCCACAGGCTCAAGGGCCATTGTAACAGAGATGGGCACCGAGGCCACCCTCAGTGGTACAAGGTTTGCCATAACATCCTTAATTAATGGGGCTCCCCAAGTGGACTAGCTCATACTGACCTTCAGTTGGCATAGGATGTACCGTCTGGCTGTACGGCGCCGCAATGCCGTGTACAATATGAATAAGATGGAGCAATCTGGGAACTGGAAACTATCATCACCGCCGTCAGACAGAGCCCTCTGCCTGTGTGTGTGTGGATCTATATGTAGGGAGTGGATGGGCCCTTTGTTTGTATAGACTGCACAAGTGTGCTATGCACATTCATAGATAGATAGGGCTTGATTAATTCTCTAGTATTGATTTTATATAATAGTACATTCTGTGATTTGCCTACTGGCGTATTTGCTATTTTCCAGTTTTTTATATGCAGCTGGGCGAAATGAACCATTATTATTATTATTATTATTATTATTATTATTATTATTATTATTATTATTATTATTATTATTATTATTGATAATAATAAAATTATTATTATTATTATTATTATTATTATTATTATTATTATTATTATTATTATTATTATTATTATTATTATTACTATTACTATAGCGCATGTCCCCTTCTGTACCATTTACTTGTACTGCCTATCCTTGCTGTTCTCTCTTACTCCTCATCTCTCCTTGTGTTTATCTCAGATTCTTCCTCTTTCCCCTCTGGCATTTCCCTCCTCCTCTTTTTTGGACGTGATCACAGCCTTGCCTCTCACCCTCATAAGTCGACTCTGCCGCGTCTCCTTATCAAGAGGTCCTCACGCGCCTCCTCCGGACGGAAAGGATGTGGAGTAGAGGTGCGCACACACACACACACACACACACACACACACACACACACACACACACACACACACCTGCTAGTCCCACCCCAAACTCAACATCATTCAGCAACAATGGCAACACCACCGCCACCACCTCCGTCACAACCACTCCCTTAGTACTTGATGGCATATTGTTTAGTCTCATTACATTTGTACGTGATTACCATAACTTGATCCTCTGCTGAGCGGATTACTTAATAATCTTCAGGTATATCGACTCGGGAAGGGCAGGTGCGATAACATAAACCCCACATCATTAATGACAGTGGTTGAACTGAACTGCCACACGCCAACCAGTCAGCCGTCCAGTCAGCCAGTCATCAAACCAGTTAGTCAGTTAGCGGATTAGTCACCTATTCAGTGAGTTACGCGGCCTGCTATAGTCTGTTTCATTTCATCTGTCCACCAACAAAGCGGAAATTTTGATGGATGTGGCACCTGCGCATTTCTAATTCGTGAATACGTGAAAATCAACTGTTGGGAAAACATTCAAGCTTATTTTTCAATAATATATTTGAATGTTTAAGTATACAAAAAGCAACTCAGTCGTTTGCATAGAAAATCTAACATACCAGCACACGAAAAGACAAGCTTGTATCAAACGACATAGTCGCATCATGTTCGAACGATCTATGTTTTTTTCAAATTCATTGATTGATAGCTTATTTTAGGTATATTAAAAAGACATCTGGTTCTGCAAATGCATACAAAGAATATCTTAATAATTTACTGCATGTAAATAATGATTAATAATCGAAATAACATGAAATAGTAAATAATAACTGTTGAATGAGATGCTATAGGCTATTTAGAATATTAGACTACCCATGCTGTTTCCATGCAACACATCAAAATTCATGATGTATAGACACTAGCATAGTCGGATGTCACTTATGTACCTGAATGAGATGAAATATAGGTATCTGAAAGGCCATGAATCGTTCGAGTATTATCAGACCTACTGTTTGATATACAAATTGTTCTTTCGTGTGCTTAAATGGTAAATTTTCGATGCAAATCGCCACGCTTGCGGCTTATATAAAAAGACTTAGAGAGTTTTTTGTATACACAAACATTCAAATACATCACTAAAAATATAAAGATGATCTTCACGCAATCACGAATTACCAATGCGCAAGTGCCACATCTACGTTCGCGAGTGGACAGACGGAATGAAACAGACTATATATAGTCAGTCAGTTTGCCAACCTGCCAGTCGACTAATCAGCCAGTCAAGAAATTAGCTAGCAATTAGAGCGGCTCCATACCCCCTAAATTGCCAGTGATCGCTAGCTACTTTAACTAAAACTGAGTCAAGGCCTGTTGAAGGGATGAGTACTCGCTCACTCTAAAATCTCTCACGTGATAAATCATGATGCACTGTGCCTATATTCTACAAGACATTGATCCCAAGTGTTTATGCTAACATTTTTCATGTGAAGTGGTGAGAAACACTCTACCATTCAGTTATTATAAGCTAATTACTCGCAACCAAGCTTACACCATTCTCGCTTTTTTTTTCTAATCTCCTGCCGCATGTATGCCTTGAACCATTTTTGCAATAGATTCCACGAACACTAATGTTCAATCTGGCAAGTACCGAACTGAATCTAGTCAGTACTACTCGTGGTAAAGAGATACTTATAAGGCCGAAACCCGCATGATGCCGAAAGGAGAGGCTGAGGGGCCGAACTAAACCTCATCAAGGCTTACCAATACAAATGGCTGTAGCTATAGTACACTGGGGAGAAAGAAACAGTGGAACACTTAATTGTAGAATGTAGCAACTACGAGAGGCAGAGAGGGGAGTTAGTAGCAGAATTAGTGATGGTGATAGGTAGGGAGAGCTGATCAAAAGCTATACAGGTCAAAAGAAGAAGAAGAAGGTTTGTTTTGGTTTGGAATGCCAAGTCGTATAAATCTTCCTCCAAGGTGTAAATACATATGAACAAGTAAAGCCTGTGTTCGTGATTTATTAACTGCTTTAGTGTATCAAGTACCGAAAACTGATAGTACAAAATTTTTTTGTAGACCATAAAACAACGAACAAAAGGTTGTAAATTCTACAGCGGTGCGACCGAAGATTCATAATTTCATTTACCATAATACCGCTACTGAGTCAAAGATTATTGAAAACTGTTCTTAATACTCAAAACTTTGTTTTGAATTATATTGGGAAACATTTATTTTTATTTTTATAGGTGACCCACTTTTCTGTACCATGTTGTGCTTTCCAGATAATCTGGCATCTTTTTTCGAGGAATGGAACTGTTCTAATTGAGCCAGCCAGTCATCTAACCCGACGCAATGCACTGGTTCACTCTGTTACGTCAATCGATGCCTCTCTTGTTGGCGGTGGTCGGATAGTGATGGTAGTGGTGGGGATAGGGGTGGTGTTATGTAGTGGCCTCCCTTTGCAGGGCTGAAGTGACCTCGTGCCTTGTCGCGAGCGGTTTAAGGGTAAACAGATGAAGGAGAAGAAAAATAAAAAGAGAAGGGGTAGGATAAGAAAGGAGCAGAAAGATATGAAGAAAGTATGAGGAAAAGGCAAAATAACAGGAGGAAGTAAAGAGGAGTATCGTTGTTAGTTTGCTCGCGTGTGTGTGTGTGCGTGTGTGTGTTTGCTCAGCTAGCGTGACCCCCTCTCTTGTCCCTTCAATGCACGTTCTCTTGGTTATTTTGAGATTGTTGTGTTTCTGTTGGTTGTTTACATGCTGGCTAACGTTAGTGGTGCCTTGCTGTGGTTCGCTGTGACTGTGGGAGAGAGACTGGTACTGGATGCAGTTGCTTGTTTGGTGTTGCTGTGGTATGTTTTTTTTTTCTTTTTTTCGCACCCATGGAAGGAGGTAGTAAATTGATGTCTTTTATTTTGTTGTTGGTTAAGCTGTCCTATTATTGCTTGGTGTTGTTTTTGCATTGTATTGGTTATTCAAGTAGTGTATGTTGCTGTTATCTATTTTTTTCTATTTGGCCATGGGATGAGCGAGTGTGGTGCCGTGTTTCATTCATCGTCTTGTTGTTGATTGGTGTCGTATTTGAGTTTAATTCGTACTAGTTTGGGCTGCGTGTGTTGTGATGTTTATTTTTTCGGGTCAGAGAAGGAACGAGTACTACGCGGCTGTTACTTTAACCGTGTTGTTGCTGGTTGTCTTGTCTGTATTGCTTCAGTTGGTTGAGTAGTGTGTTGCTGAAGATGGTGTTGTTAAGTGAAGTATTGTTATTTATTAATGTTTGCTTTTTGCACAAGGCCCTTGCCAATATTTCAACGTTATGGAATTGATATTTTCTTACGTAACGCTTCGTGTTTATACTTAATGGTTTTAAGAGATAGATGCTGTAAAAAGGTTGTGGTAGGCTAGGTGTAACGTGTCATTTTTTTTTTTTTTGTGTGTGTGTGTGTGAATTAATGGTTGGCGGAATTTGTGCATTTTGTATTGTTTTAAGAGTTCGACGCTACACTGCATGAACATGTTTGGCAGGTCATGCATGTTAGTGTGATCTACATTGTCATGAGAGAAGGAGGAGTGCTTTTGCTGTGGGCAAGGGAAGGATAGAAGCTTTGTCAGCCTGGGGTTCTATATGAATGAATGGATATATATACATGCATATATATATATATATATATATATATATATATATATATATATATATATATATATATATATATATATATATGATATAGATAGATTGATAAATAGTTAAATAGATGTAGATATAAATATGTGTGTGTGTGTGTGTGTGTGTGTGTGTGTCTCTCTCTATATATATATATATATATATATATATATATATATATATATATATATATATATGTATATATATATATATATATATATATATATATATATGTATATATATATATATATATATATATATATATATATATATATATATATATATACACACTCGCCAATATATTAGCATTGTCACTTATTTATGTAGACTCGTAGAAGATAAGTGTATGGATGAGATATGGATGTATGGATGAAAGAGGAGTAATGTATAGATTGGTGAATATTATCGTGGAGCGCGTACATACTGGCGAACATACCAGTGGCACCTTCACGGGCACGTCAGGTATTAGCCTACACTCACTCCTCTTGCTTCGAATGCCCCGCCACCTTTCCGCGTCCTTGGTGTCTTTTGAAGTGCGCATGTATTCTCTGCATCTCGCTTTCCCTGCGTCCTACTCTTCTTCCTCCACCTCCTCCTCCTCGTACTTTTCCACCTCTTCCATCCTTCATGTGCAGGTGCTGAACGTGGTGTTGATGAAAGACTTAGCTAAAGCTGTACCAAGACTCTGCTAATACCCCCCTCTCTCTCTCTTCTCCACACACACACACACACACACACACACAAACACACACACACATTCACAGCTGATGCGGTACCGTCTCCCCCTCCGCTGCTGTTTCCACCCCGCCACGTCCCTGTTATATACGTGGCGGAGTGAACTGGGGCAGGCTGGTAATGAAGCAGCTTATACCTGTGTATGATGCGCGTGTGTGTGTGTGTGAGTGTGTGTGTGTGTGTGTGTGTCGGAACATCGAACGGGTAGGACTGAGGAAGGGGCTGGGGAGGTAGTGGCGGCGGTGTACTCAACGGATCCAGACTGGTGCTGCTACTGTAATGTCCCCGAAGTTGGTATTGATTTCAAGTCATTCTTAGAGCTAGACTGGTCTTTGGGAGTTTTAGTTGGTAAGGATCGTGAGCCTCCCCTGTGAAACATCCTTGTGCCACACTTAAACACTTCCACCCCCTTTGTCTCCCTCCTTTCCCCCACCCTCTGTATATAATTATCCTCCTTGTCTTCTCCCTCCTCCTCCAGTTACCTCTCCTCCTCATTTCTTTATGATTTTCTCCGGCTCACTGATGTTGGTTATTTCTGTCTCGTCTTTCCATCTGTTTCCCTCTTTTTCATGTTATACTCGTAACTCTCTCCTCTCATTCACTTCCACTTTTTCTTGTTATCGGGTTTCTCTGTTCTCCTCAAGCAGTTCTTCCCTCCTTCCCTCATTCGGTCTTTACCTGCATCATGTTTTTATCTTCTCCCGAACCTCCCTCCACCGTCATCACATTCTTCCTTTCCCTCTCTTTTTGCCCTTGTTTATTCTTCTGCATCAAGCCTTTTTTCAGTCTTCCTTTGCAACAGTTTCTGACATTCCTCTCCCTCTTTCCTCTCCTTCCTCCAGCTTCTCTTTTTCATCTCTAGTCGCTGACCGCAAGATACAGGGCTTCCTCCTCCTCCTCCTCCCTTTGCTCTCATCTCCAACTCATCCCTTCTCCCATGGATCTTGACTCAAAATCTCTCTCTCTCTCTCTCTCTCTCTCTCTTTTTCTGCAGGTGTTCGCCATCTCGTGGAGTCGACAGTTAGCGGCAGGAGTGAGGGACAGACAGACCACCTCCTCGTGTGGCTCATTGGCTTTGTTTAGTTTGTATGTAGTTCTAGTATTTAATAATTCTCTCTCTCTCTCTCTCTCTCTCTCTCTCTCTCTCTCTCTCTCACACACACACACACACACACACACACACACACACACACACACACACACACACACACACACACACACACACACACATACCTTACCTACTATTTTCGTACCTAGTGAATGGAATGAACACTCTCTCTCTCTCTCTCTCTCTCTCTCTCTCTCTCTCTCTCTCTCTGGTTCCTTTCTTCTTCTTCTTCTTCTTCTTTTTCTTCCTCCACCTCCTCCTCCTCCTTTCATAAAAAAAAAAAAAATCTGTTGACGGTAGTGCACAATTTTTTCGTGAGCAGAAATTTTTTCCTTTGTAGTAAAAACTTGGTAAACATGCATTAGAGAGAGAGAGAGAGAGAGAGAGAGAGAGAGAGAGAGAGAGAGAGAGAGAGAGAGAGAGAGAGGAACAAGGTCGTGGAGCATGTGACAGTGGTACCAGATGCGTGGGTAGTCCTCAACATCCTCTCACAGGCGAGCTAAAAGGGGACTTCTCGAGTTTGGCAACATTGAGGGCCTCTCGGCTGACCAGTGGCGGTGCACTTCACCGTCTTTATTGGTCCTCAGCTGTCGACGTATTCTTTTATACTAGTCTTGCCTTTCACAGTTCTGGCTAGATTGTGGTGTCTTTATTACAAGCCTGAACACATAGATCGTTACTTTGTTACGTCAGGAGTGAACTGAATGAACGTAACTAGATGCTTTGATCTGTTCTGAAGGCATGAATTGGGCAGATAAAAACTCTAGATTGGGCATCCTCGTAATGAGCCAATACGTTTGTTGTTTCCCGTCTTTGCATGTTTCTATGTTTCCTGGCCCTCCGTCACTCAGCCCTTCTATTGTCTGTCGCACTGCCTGTTTTTCCTCTTTTACATGCGTGAGTCACTCCACCCTCATTTTCTTTGCTTCTTAATTCACTCAATTTCCTCACATTCGTTCTGTCTCTGTGAAGTCTTCGTGTTGCGTTTGGAAATGAAGGCATATTTTTCTCCTCTTCCTCTGCATCTCCACAAGATTTTAATATGTCCTTATTCTACAATATATATATATATATATATATATATATATATATATATATATATATATATATATATATATATATATATATATATATATATATATATATATATATATATATATATATATATAGAGAATACTAACTCCAGACTTAAACAATGTCGGTATACCTTCGCCAAAGTACCTTCCTTCAGACTCGTTCCTATCTCTAGTAATCGTCCTTCTCTGTTAAGGCACTTGAATTTACCCTTAAACTGTCCCAGAAATATTTTTTCCCGAAAAGTTTGTTGTTCCAATTTGTGAAAAGCATTGGGTTTTCAAACTTGGTTTTGAAAAAATATCAACGTTTAGCATAGAATACTCATTTGTATTCTTGAAACAGTACTAAATCCATGTAGTACGAAACAAACGTCTCTTGAAATTTTAACTGCGTCCCTCAAACTCTTTCTCTGTCCCCGTGGAAAGCCTTCCTCTATCCCCGAAAATGTGTCTTCCCGAAATCTTGGTTCTCTTCACTTGAAAAATGTGCCACCCATGCAGGGACTTGTCTCTGAAAATTAAGATTCTTCCACACAAATTTGTTCTCTTACTGTCGAAACCGAGATTTAGTGGCTACAACCGTGCCTCTATCTCTCACATATGTATCTTGCATCGGAAAGTCAAACTATATATATAGCTTTTTGTATACCTACGTGCTAATTCCCTCCACGACCTCTGAAGCTCCCCCTGTGAACAGTCTCCACTTCGCCCCTAGTGCCACCCATTGCAGGGAAAAGTGAGGAACTGAGGGGGACAACCGTTTCCTTTTTTCAATCATCGTGTCTGTGTGTGTGTGTGTGTGTGTGTGTGTGTGTGTGTGTGTGTTAGAGTTGATTGTGTGTCAGGACCATTGTGTTAAAGGGAAGGATTGATGTGGTGGTGATTGGGGTTGTGGCGGCGGGAATGAGACTGTTATTGGTGGTTGTGGTGTGGGTGGGGGTGACGAACAGGGGGAGAGGGCAGAGAATGAAACTGTGGAAAAGAAAGGGGGCAAGGAAGAGGAGGAGAAGGAGATGCTATTTGCTTGAAGTTTCAGAAAGACTAGATCACATAGGTAAATGAGGAGTAGAAGTAAAGTGGGTGAGAGAGAGAGAGAGAGAGAGAGAGAGAGAGAGAGAGAGAGAGAGAGAGAGAGAGAGAGAGAGAGGTAAGTAGAACTAGTAATGTGGAGGGAATTAGAATCAGTTAGACGAAGTTGTTGAGTGAAAATAAGTGTGAAGTCAACAAAATGAGATGGAAAGGTAGATGATGGATGTGGATGCGAAAAGGAACTGAAATGTGAAGTAGAGGGAAGAAATTGTGCTCATAAAAAGAAGTTAAAGATTGTGGAGTGGGAGAAGGTATGTATAGTTTAAGGAGAAGGAGGAGGGGCGTGGTCGTAAAGAGAAGTCGAAATGAGAGAGAGAAGGAAGAAAAAAGAGAAAGTAGAATGGGGAAGATGTGGGTAATTGAAAAGGAAGTAGGAAGGTGAAGGAGTTAGGATGGAGGATTATGATGTAGGGGCATAGTTGTAAAGAGTAGAAAGGAGAGATAGAGGGTGACGGCATGATAGGGAAGGTGTGAATGAGCGGAGGAGGAGGAATGTGGAGGATGAAAGATGTGGGGGGAACAAAAAATGGAAGTGTAACGGAAGAAAAAGGAAAAGAGAGGGAGGGGGTGCTGAGAAAGTTATGGATATAGAGAATGTGTAGAGTGGAGTGGAGCAGGAAGGAGGATTTAGGTGGAAAGGGGAAGTCATGAAGAGGAGGAATAAAGGGAGGGGGAGATGAGACTAAGTAAAAAATAATTGAAAAACAGGACTTAAGGAAGAGAGGTGGAGAAGTGGTGCATCTATGGGAGCTGTCGGGAGTAAAGTGGAGTTATGGAAGAGAGGTGGAGAGATGGTGTGTCTGGGAGAGGTGTCGGGAGTAAAGAAACAGGTGGTGATGGTGGTGAGGGTGGCAGGTGACGGTGGGTACAGAGGAAGAGGGCGGAGGCTGGGGTTAGGGACCTTGTGTTGGTGGGACGAATTGCTTAATGACATAAAATCGCAGGTTAATTCAGTTCATAACGCGTGTCACATGGAAATGTGGAGGGAGGGAGGGAGGCTGGCGAGGGAGGTGAAGGTTGGGAGGAAAGGAGAAGAGAAAGAGGCCGGAAGTGACGTCAAGAAAATGAGTAGTTACAGGGAAAACAACTGGGTAGAGGTGAGGCTTTGTTAAGGAAGTAAGGAAAGAATAGGTAGGGGGAAGAAGGAAAAGGAGGCAGGGGAGGAGGAGGAGGGATTATTAGAGAGATCACAGTTCTCAAAAGTTTTCCTGTAAGTGCTTATGATATTATGTGATGGTTTGCATTTTTCCTCAACAACATTCCTCCCGCCATCTCTTCATCATATTCCTCCTCCTTAACGCTTCCCTCTTCTTAACCCTTTCCTCTCCGTTTTCATAATTCACCCTTTCTCTTTTATTTTACTTCTCTTTAACTAACTACCTGTCTCATATCTTCGTTGTTTTTCTTCTCTCCTTCATTTATTTTCTCCGCTCTGTAACTTTCTCTCCTGTCTTCATTTTCATTTTTTCCGCTCCTTTTGCTCTCTCCATCCCTCACTTTCTTTTGCCCTCGTCATTTGCATGCTTTTCTGCTGTGTTCTCTCTCGCCTTCCCGTCCACCGTAGATCCTTTCCTCCACTCATTACTATTCCTCCCTCTCCCCTCTTCCCGTCTTGCCCTCCATTTTCCTTGCTTACCCACTTTTCTTCATGCACCCAACGCCTCCCAAGGGCTTCTCGTATTATTTCAATCTTTCTCTATTTTCTCCATTCCTTCTTCATCTTTCTCCTCTTCCCCTCCCCGCCATCCCCATCGTAAACATTTCTTCATACAAATCCATGTTTATCAAATTATTCGGAGGTGTATTTTGTTTTCCCTCCGTTGCCTTCCTCCCTCCGACCTATCCTTCCTCACTATCCCTCCCTCCCTTCTTCGTAATATCTCTCCCTCCCATCATAAATTTTCCTTTATAAGTATTTATCAAATTATACGAAGATATGCCTTTGTTCCTCCACTCAATTGATCATCTCCTTCCCCTCCTCCTCGGACCTCTCCTCTTCCCCTTTGCCTATCCCTCCTCCCGTTCTCTCCCTCCACTCTTTCCTCCCTCCCTCGTACCCTTCTCTCCTTTCGCTTGATGGAGGGAAACGAAACAGCTCCGACCCGGATTGAGATTGATAGTTATGGTACCTGGAAAGAGAGAGAGAGAGAGAGAGAGAGAGAGAGAGAGAGAGAGAGAGAGAGAGATCAATTATAATTATCTATCTGTGAGTGGAACGGATCTGCCACCTGTTTCCATCACTCATTTACTGCTTGTCCCTCTTGACGTCCCTATCACCTGTACTCTCTCTCTCTCTCTCTCTCTCTCTCTCTCTCTCTCTCTCTCCCCCCCAAGGTTGGCGTGAGTGTCAGGTCCCGCTGTGTATCGAGGCGCTGGAATAGTTATGGTACCTGGAGAGAGAGAGAGAGAGAGAGAGAGAGAGAGAGAGAGAGAGAGAGAGAGAGAGAGAGAGAGAGATCAATTATAATTATCTATCTGTGAGTGGAACAGATCTGCCACCTGTTTCCATCACTCATACACTGCTTGTCCCTCTTGAGGGAGGGAGAGTGGGAGGAAGGGGGTTGATGAAAGAGAGAGTGAATTGGGAAGAACAGTTTCATCCTCTCTCTTTCTCTCTCTCTCTCTCTCTCTCTCTCTCTCTCTCTCTCTCTCTCTCTGAGAAGCACCGTTATTGGTTATTTGGTAATAATTATAAGTGTAATAAGGATAATAATCTTTGTAATATTAAAATTTTAATAATTAGAATACATTTGAAAGCATGGGTATTTTTAAATGAATATATTCATTGTTATTTTAGTATTACAAAGGGTCACACACACACACACACACACACACACACACACACACACACACACACACACACACACACACTTATACAGATTTGTATACAAGATGTTGTGGGGAGTTTTTTCAGACTGATTGTTACTCTATGCTCCGGTCTGTGTGTGTCTGCGCGGGCGCGCGTGTGTGTGTGTGTGTGTGTGTGTGTGTGTGTGTGTGAGATTCCTGACAAAATTTTTGCTTAGGTGTATTATATCAGTTTTATGAGCACGTGATTTATTTTATACAATAATTATATCGAATTAAACACACGGAGGAAAGCAAGTCATTTTCCTATTTTTTTGTAGTCTGTGTGTGTGTGTGTGTGTGTGTGTGTGTGTGTGTGTGTGTGTGTGTTTATCTGCGCGTCGATATTTATATATTTTTCATTATCTGTGTATCTATCGATCAAGTATCAGTACACGAGAGAGAGAGAGAGAGAGAGAGAGAGAGAGAGAGAGAGAGAGAGAGAGAGAGAGAGAGAGAGAGAGGGGGGGATATGTTTATATTTTGCATGTTGTTAGTAGTTATCGATTAGTCGTCGAGCTGTAGCCTGAGCGCGGCCAGCTGTAAAGAGACGCGACTGTGACGCGCTGGGATGGGACCTGTGGTGGTTGAGGGCCCTCAGGAGGAGGGGGTATCTCGAGTCTTCTGATTTTTTTCCAAAGTTTTGTCCCTTTGTCCAAATAGGGACCTTTAAACCTCCTTGGTAGGGACATTAATGTGGAGGGGTAGGGGAGTGCGTCCTCCTGTATAGACATTTTCAGTAAAAAAACTGCTCTGTGTTCATAGGGAAGCCACTTGGAACGAAACAGTCAACCTATGAACCAATCAAGCCAAGCCAAGCGGACTGGCTGGCTGGCAGAGTATGAAGCCTCAAGGTGGTTGTGACTGGTGGCGAGGGGCAGTTTTGAAGGGGGTCAAGGGGAGCCCAGGGGGAGTGGGTGTGCGCGAAACTGTGGAGAATCATTGTCTGGCCTCCGTTTTCTTAAACGTCTAAAAGTTCGTTTCGTAGGTCAACACACCACTGTGGTGTGATAGCACCCAAAAGTTATGTTTCGATTTCTTAAACACTGCAAACCCAGTAGTGTGTTGTTATTAGACATCCACACTCGTGACCTAGCATACCACAGAATTGCGGACGATTCGCAAAGGTTGGTAGCTCCCGCCCTTGTAGGTTGGCTGGCCTGTGTATCAGCTGATGTAGTATAGCGCCGCATTCTTTGAAAATGGCTCCAAGAGACAAGACCTCACCGCTTTCTTATTCACATAAACTGTTTCTAGTAAACCAAATAAGAGCCTGGTCGTCCACAGGAAGCCATCGATTACAGTGCTGTTTTGGCACGCAAACAGCATGGAGAGGATCACCGAGAACTTCAATGTGAACTTCGGTGTCGGAAGGCAAACCCGGCCAGCAACAGCTCAAGAGGAATTGGAGTACTTTAAAGAATGGACTTCCAAAATTTCCATAAAGAAATCCTCAAAAGACTTCTACAATCTTTTTCCCTAGGAGGTTGTGATGTGGGGGGCTGTCGAAAATTACGCAGCACGGTACGGATTTGGGCGGGGGTGGTGGGGGGGTGACACGCCCGACACTCGTCAACAGACCGGCTGCTAGGTTATGTTATAATAGATTACAAGTCCCCAGGGTTGTGTTGGAGGGTTGGGGTAGGGGGGGTGGCTGGAGTGGCGGAGGGGGAGGCGGACTTCTTGTAAAGAATTACCTAGTAGAATATCAATTATAACACCTTTGCTGGCGGCTTGTGTGTGGCGAGACACTGCCTTAATTATATCCCAGCTGGGCAGTGGTGTTGACAAGCAACCTAAGTCATACAAGCCCTAGCTGCTGCTTGCAAGCTGCTGATAGCAGGGGGTCGCGTGAGTTTGAAGCTTTTGGTAAAGGGGTCGCAAGTGCTAAATAATTGGGAATCACTGCTATATAATGAGGTAGGGTAGAATGTACCTGCGTATGAGAAGTTGAAATACCGCCAGCCTTTCAGTGGTTTCAGTATTTAACCGTGCAACAACACGCATGTATAACCCTTTATTCGAACATTCCTCTATAATGCTTCGTATTTTCACTATATTACATATACTTATATATCATATGTACCATTATAACGAAGAATTTATCAACTTCTTGTCCAACTCAGATGTTTGTTTTGAGGTGGCACCTCAATACGCGCGACCCCGCGTTGTTTTAAAATCTTGTACTTGTTGTGATTACAGAGTTACTGATTGAAAAAGAGAAGTGAAATAATAACAGAATTAGAATAATAGCGTATTTATTTATTATTCATAAGTGTTTTTAATATAATGAATACATTTCATTTCGTTTCTCTCTTTCGGGTGGTATGGTTGCCCCATGTTGTGTGGTAGTTCAACACACGAATGTTCCAGTAATGTAGGATCCTAGCCATACACAAAACGGCGTCAGATGCGTTTATGAATTCCATTTGTGGGTGTCTAGCTAACTAACATTGTGGTATACTAGGTTTACACTGTTTAAGAAAACGGCCGGGAGAGGGATGTTGGTGTGCAGGGTCGTCACATGAGTCGTGGGTGTTGGTGTGTATCCGAGGATTTAATGCGGATGATAATGACTTGGCTGGAGCGGCCTCGTTCCAGAGGTTACCGAAGGTCGCTCGCTCTGTCCAAACTCTTGAAAAACGCTCATGAAGCCGGTGCCCGTACCAGAGGCGTTGGTGTCGTCGATACTGCATTGACACATACGGTAATCGGGGCGTCGTCGGGGAGGGCATGTGGTCGTGCGAGTCGTGTCGTTCGGGTAAGCAAATGGATCACCATTCAAGCAACGAGCGTCCTCAAGACTTGGCCTCATTGAAACGGACAGTCCGGCGAGGCTTAAAGGTCAATAACAGAGTTGTAGACAGCCGTATGTTGGGATCTTTGTTGGTGGCGATTGCGCCATCCACGGGTTAGAGGAAAGAACTGAGTCAACAGAAGAAGGGTGGAACGTCGCCCTCAAGATAGTGACGGAAGTGATATAAGTGGCCGAGAGAGAAGTGAGATAGGATATAGCGGCCCCATATGATGATGGCCAGGAGCTGACTGCCAACCGTCTTTGTTCCATCTTGACATCAAAGACTCATGAGTCCCGAGATTATGTTTGAGCAGTTGTCAAGCGCTGCCTGGTGTGTGCTACTACTATTCTTCATAGGCGCACCTAACCACCAAATGTGGGGTACAAACTTGGCGGAGGGACTGTTTTTGTGCCTAGAGCGGGGGTAGTGGGCTGAAGAGTAGCCTATCCGGATTTTTTGTTTTTATTTATAAATGATCCACGAAACATCCTGGAATCAAATCAAAGTATGTGCTTATCTTTGTATTCATTCATACACATACTGGTAATATTTCTATTCACTTAACTGAGTGAAATTCTATTGTGATAAAGTCACAAATTCGTGTCACTAGTAAAATTGAATATAGTAATGTAAATCATGCCTCCATGAAATAGATAAATATGAAAGCTCACGAAGTCACAATAAGTGACATCACCGTTTTGCAGTGAATATATGCTTATTTAAGGTATCTGATACCGCAAAATGGCGTGCGCTGCTGCCCAGGGCCACAGTTGTCGTATAAAATATGAACGTATTTTCATATTATTAATCTGTTATTTATTCAGTGTTCTGTTCAAGGAAAAAAATACTCATAATTTTAGTTAGTTTTTGGTTATGAGGATTCTTTACGAAATACAATTATAATACTACCGCCTACAAGTTAGGAAACGTACTGAATCCTGGATCGGCTATGGTGATGTTAGGTGCGCCTGTTATGTTGATATTGATTTTGGTAACCTCTAAAAATAATTTGTAGTAGTAATCTTTGTTAACTTGTACACTTTACAAAGCTATTGGCTTGAGTACCAGCTCTTTACAGTGATCATTCAGGCGATTCGGTTACGAACAAAGGGCGATGAAGCGCCCGGAGATTACCGGGGACTAGAATCCTTGATATATATATATATATATATATATATATATATATATCTATATATCTATATATATATATATATATATATATATCTATATATATTGGTAAGCAATGTGTATAAGGCTACTGCGCCATCTTTATGCATAGAACACCGCAGTAACTTTGAACTGAGGTGTTACGAAGATAATTTTTCCTATTTTGGAAGTAAATATGGTTACTATTTAATGTAGTAATCCCTTGCTGCTTAGCCTTCGACGGTAGTAACAGGCTGGAGAGGGGATACAGAACATGTAAATAAATATCCTGAAAGCCCACAGAGAAGACAGGATTGTGCGAAGTCAGTTGCCTTAGGTGGAAACAATCCAGATGGCCAGGTTTATGACCTATAATATTGTGTGTCGGTGTCATAACCACCCTCTCTATACTATATGTGGAAATCACTGTCTGAACGAGAAAGTTGCAACGTTCACCTCATGTTCATCAGAGGCTCAAACACCATTGTTGATAAGGAAATCTGTCGCTCATATTGCAATATCATTAAATGTGATCTCTCCCACAAGATTCTTGGTGTTATGATGCTCACAGTGGATATTTTATTGCCTAATTAAGAATTAGACCACAGCCTCACAGACTGAATGTGTTGCAAGAGTCCCATTAAGAATAGGTAACTTCTAGCGCCCCATAGGTCTTGGTAGCACTCCAAAGTTACATCCTACTCACGCTAATAGTTGAAACTATTTTTAGATTTTAATTTGTTAAGCACCCCACTGAAAACCGTTTCTTTAAAAAGAATACCCATTTCTGAGATTTGAGCAATGTTACTATTTAAGCGTATGATAGAACACTGTTTGCTCATGTGAGCTGTCACCAGCTAGAGACTCCTTTAGGTCTATCTTTATTTAATATCCAAGTGTGTAAGGTTGCACGTTCTTCATTTCCATGGAATTCCAATGTCATTATATATGGTGAAGACATTTTTCCACAATGTAATGTTTTCTAATCCCTTACTTTGACCCTGAAATAATTTGAAACATATTGAAATGGCCTTAGTATTTTGTTGTATTATTTTTTCAACAATAAGCATTTCAATTCAATTAAAGTCACTGTTATTGAAATATAATTATTATCTTCACAATACCCTGGAATCGCATAATACAGTTTCTGCAATAGGTACTTCCTCGTGTTCACTGCTACTCGGCTAACCATATGACTAATCATTTCGTCACTTTCTTACGGCACATTCCAGTGGATGGTGACCAAATTATGTCAAAGTTTACAGGGGTGGCGACACTTGGTGTAGACACAAACTATCATTCAACTTCCCAGAGGCCACTGGCTTAGCTGACTGTTAAGGGAAGGAGTGCATGTCTGACACAAGTGTGCTCTGCTTCAGTAAGAAGGTAAAGTTGGGGGTGTACGCTATAACTGTGCGTAGCTTCGGTGCTTATTTCCGTCGCATGTGCTCTTGAGCCTGGGGGATGTAAGAGCCCGGGAGATAGGACCAGTGTGACATTACCCTCCCCAGGTTTCACCAGCTTCCCATTTATCGACGAGCCCGAAAGAGAGGATGAACAACTGAGTAAATTGCACGCCGACTGCCCAGACCGGTATTCGAGCCTGGCCCGTGTGTTCGTGGTTAGGCATGCTAACCACTGCGCCATGAAGACGAAGTTTCAGTGGACCACCTGTATTGCTGTTAAACTGAAATACAGAATAGAGTGTGTAAGAGTGTTTGAAAAACACGGCGAAAGATGGCATCCAAATCTTAGATTCTCACCACTCTTAAGGGACTCCAGCAAGGACGTGTGGTATGAGTCACCTGTGTAGCGAGGCTCAACACGTCTCAAACACTGCCGAGGTGTTCCCAGACCTGTGATGGGAGCCAGAACTTAGTTACATCGGCAGGCATCCTGGTATGCCTTGTGGTATGCTTCCAAGGCATACCGGTAGTAACATATCGGCTCATCCTCTCTGTGTGTGTGTGTGTGTGTGTGTGTGTGTGTGTGTGTGTGTGTGTTTGAAGTCAGTCAGGGTTGGAGTTTTGTCATTATTCATAAGGGTTCAGTCCCTCCCTGCGGCCTGTCGGGCAATCCACGCTCATGCATTCATTATTCACCGCCGAAATAGAATACTTGACATTTCCACTCCCTTTGTGGCTAACTGTTGCACCCAAGTTAATTTTGTATTGTCACTTTGTAACTTGCCTCCCTGCCCCGTCCCGGCCCGTTTTAGTTTTTGTACAAACTTTACATCGCACCAACTCTTTTTGTCTTAAATGTTTGAGGTTTCCGTTATGCCCCGCCTCTTCCCACCCCAGCCGTGTTACCCTTTAAACTCTCTTGTGTTGCCTGCCTCGCCCTGCCCTTCCTGCTCATTTCTTTTGCTCTATCTCACGCCGCCCTGCCCCACTTTGTCCAGTGTTACCTGGCTCTCCCCGTCTCGTGCTGTCTGTCCTGTGTTTGCATCTTGCCACGCCCCTTCACACGTTACCAGTTGTTCAACTTCCACCCGCCCCGCCCTCTGCCTTGCACCATGTAACTAGCCCGAACTCGCCCCATTACACGTTACTTCTTAAATATTTGTTCATCTCCATCATGGTGCCCCGCCTCGCTCCGCCCTATCTTGTTAAATGTTACTTACTTGATGTTTGTTATTCTTTCCTTCGCCTCGGCCTTCCTGCCCTGTTACACGTTGTTCTGTATTTCTTGTTCTCATCCCCCCTCATTATACGCTACGTGTTCCATATATGCTGCTCACCTTCCTTTCTCCCCCGCCTCGCCCCGTCTGGCCCAGTGATTCCTCCCTCGTCCCGTCCTGTTTTACTCGTCCAATGCTTACATCGCCCTTTCCCCGTGCAGCCTGCGGTGAGGTGATTGACTCACTCGCCTTTCAAGCGCTCAAACTCGAGCTGCTTAGGGAATTGTTGACCAAGTCTCGCATTAATCTTCTTAACTGCTTTGCCTTCGTCTGTATAACAGCAAGCGATACTGGACACCATAAAGACGGAAATGTTGGTCAAGATCTGGAGGAAAAGCCAAACTCGTGACGCATGGAAGAATCAGACGCACCTGTAGTGACGAACCTGCCCTGGTCGGTCATATTATGAACGCTGCAATAGAGGATGAACGAAGACCAGAGAGGATGGACTCTACTAATTGTATAAAGGGCCTACGTTTCAAACAGTTTGCATGCTTTGAGGTGTGGTCTATTTTCTTGGATGACTTGTACGCCTCCCTTTTCCATCGCACAAACCCTGCCCTCCGCCGCAACAAGCTTGTCTTCACTGTTTTTCCTCCGTGTGGAGATTTAGACTTGCAACAGACACAATAAAGGCTGCACTTTGTTGCTGTTTCCTCCCTCTTCTCCCTCGTATCCTGTGCCCTGCCCCTGTGCCGTGTTCCTTCAGTGTCCTGTCTTATCCCGTATCCTCTGCCCTGTCCCACCCCGTAATCCATGACCCGTTCAGCCTGTATTTCGTTTCACCTGCCATTTGTTCCGTGCTCCGATCCGCAAGGCTCCTTGTCCTGTGCCCAGCACTGTCCCACCGTGTTTCGAGCCTTGTCTCGCCCTCCTGTGTTCCCTCACCCACCTGCACTGTTACTATCCCCATTCAGTGTATCCTGAATTCATCTTTCCGTTTGATATCATCCTACGTCATTCGTACTTTCTCTTTTGTTTCACCTCGTCTTTCCTCTACACCTGACCTCTCTGTGTTACCTGTTCAGTTCCTTTGTAGCTCCTGCCCTGCCCTGTCTCTGCCCGTCCCTCACCTGTTGCTGCGGAGCCTCTGAACTCTGGCTTCATTTAGATAAGAGTATTTTTAAGATGAAACGAAACGAGTCTCAGGAAATTAAGAGCGACCAGGAGTGTGGGATTACCCTGGTGAGGAGAAAGGGAGGGGATGGGCACGGGAGGAGGAAGAAGTAGAAGAGGAAGAGGAGGAGGGGAAAGATGAAGGCATTGGCTGAAGAGGAAGGAGAATGGCGAGTGGAGGCCTAGAAAGAATGGGCTGGCAGTGGGAGAAGAGGAGAAAAATAGGAGCGGAGGGAAGGAAGGAAGGGATCTAGAAGACAAGAGGTGCTTGGGAGTAAGGTGAGAGAGCTTAAATGAGAAACAAGAGGAGGAGCAACGGAGGGGGGATGGAGCGTTGAAGAAATATCTAGAGAGGCAGGAATAGACTGAAAAATGAGAAAAAGTTGATGTAAGAGAAGAAAAGAAGCTGCAGAAAAAAATAAAAGGCTTAGAGAAGCACTGAAAGGTGGAGAGAGGGAGATGGAAGAGAGAAAGGAGTTGTGGAAGTCGAGCTGGAGGAGAGGAGAGAGGAGGAGGAAGGAAGGAAGGGGCTGGTGGATGGATGGAAAGAGTTTGGAGTGAACAGAGATTGGAAAGGATGAGGCGCACTGGGTGAGAGAGAGAGGGAGGGTGAGAGTGGCTCTGGACGGAAAATATATTAAATTGGCTGAGAAAGGGATGTTGGGTAAAAGTTCTGGCTTGTGGAAAGTGAGATCAAGATGTGACACTTGTTTTCTTTTAGACTTCGTCTTCTGCTGGGATCACACATCTGCGATTTTGCTTCTGCGACTTACTGCGATACCGAAATGTGAAAAAAGTGGTGAAATCGCAATCTACTACGCTCGCTGCAACATTCGTAACAGGAATCGCAGAGAGTCTTTCCGAAGCGTAGCAGTGTCACCACGTATCGCGGGTGATCGCGCGATGCGGCCACCGCTGCGATTTGTTTTGGAATGTTAAAAAAACAGATCGCAACTGCCTCTGCGATTCTCATACCGCTCGACTCATCGCAGCGTGATTGCGGTGTGAGCGCAGTGTAAGCGCAGAACACTGCGACTCGGCAACGATATCGTTGCAATGATTGCAGTGGCTTGCGATAAATCGTTGGCGAATCTAGCAACTTTCTCATCGCGAGATGTGACAACCAGCCATCGCAGCGGCGTCTCCTATAAATAAGTTGGGCGAGATGGAACGCTCGAGACACGCCAGTCCTCATCGACAGACCGACTCGGTCGGCTAGATTTCGATCGCCGATAGAGTCGGTCTGTCGGCATCCTGCTACGGGCCTCCAATAAGCTTAGCCCGTGCTCCCCCGCGCAGGGAGGGAGCATTTTTTCATTCTTAACGTTACGTATTAGGACAATTGAACTTTTGCCCTAGTGATACTAGGGGATAAATATTTGAGGAGGAGGAGGATGGAACGCCAGCACTCCTCGGGCGAGCAGTTGGGGTCCTTCTGCGGCGGCGTGGTTGACCTGCCTGGTTATCCTCGCTTTGGGCCCCTCGCAGCAGTCAAGTCGACCGGTCGGTTGCTCGCCTGTGCACCGCTACGGGTGTCTACTGGCGCCTGCCCGGAGAGCCCGTGCCTGACGGTGCTCGCCGGCTGTTACCCGTGTCTGTGGCGGCGGAGGCGTCCCCACACCCGCCGGGACTTGAATTGCCCGCCCCTTACAGGGCCGCCTTTGGCCAAAGGCCCTGTCCCCATAATGGGGTAAATCTTAAGAAGAAGAAGAAGAAGACGCTGTGCTCGAGTGGAACGCCAGCACTCCGTGGGCGAGCAGCCGGGTGGCTCTTCTGCGGCGGCGAGGTAGACCCGCGTGGTCATTTTCGCTTTGGGCCCCCCCTCCGCAGTCAAGTCGACTGGTCGGCTGCTCGCCCGTGTACCGCTACGGGCTGCTTCTGGCGTTTGCCTGGGGGCCTGTGCCTCAGTTGCTGCTCGCCGGCTGTTACCTGTGGCTGTGGCGGCGGCGAGGCGTCCTCACACCCGCCGGGACTTGAATTACCCCCCTTACAGGGTCGCCTTTGAGCAAAGGCCCTGTCCCCTATTAAGGAGAAAATCTTAATGAATGAATGACGCTGTGCTGCTGCCTGCGGAGGCGTCCCCACACCCGCACCGAGACTCTGAATCGCCTCGACACTCTCTATCACTGGCTTCCGTACGGCCAAAGGCCCGGTTCCCTTACATGGAGATAAATCTTAGACTGACTGACTGACGCCCTCAGTGACACGCCAGTCCTGCTCGGGTGAGCAACTCGGCCCGCCCTTCCGCAGCGGTTAAGTAGGCTGCCTAGTTGCCCACCCGGGTCCCGCTACGGGCTGCCCAGCGCACCCGTGTCTCCGCTGTGTTGCTGCCTGCGGAGGCGTCCCCTACACCCGCCACGAGACTAGCATCGCCTCGATTCTCCCTTACCGGGCTGCCGTACGGCCAAAGGCCTGGTTCCCCTCACATGGGGATAAATCTTTTGAATGAATGGCGCTCCCTCGCTTGGTTTCCACACTGCCGTGCTCTGGTGACGACTGCCTCTCGACTGCCTCTGGCTCTGCCAACTACCGCTCCCGCCCACAGTGTACCACACAACGTCTTGTCCCCTTCAGGACCCCTTCTACATCATGCCGAAGGAGAGGAAGGACAGCAAACCCCCCCAAAAGACCAAGAAAACCAAAGTCTCTCCACCAGACCCCACACTTACCAATCCACCAAGCCCTAAACCACCACCATCATCGTCAACATCGTCCAACACACCCTCAACACCTGATGACCAGCCTGCTGTGGAGATATTGGCCACCTACCATTCTGTGGAAGTAATCGGGAATCCCCAGGAAGTTATACAGGCGCTGCCAGCTTCTCCATCCCCACCAGCCTCTGTTTACAGGAACAAAATGACTCCGATCCAGAGTCGCCTGTCCAAGCAGAAAGTGAGGAGGAGGACGCCGACGAAGAAGAAGAAGAATTATCATCAGAGGGCCAGGCGGCATGTGGAAAGAGGAAGAGTCCGCTGTCCCTGCCGGCAGAGGTTGAGAGGAAACTGGGGGAATGGCTGCTGGGACCAACAGCTCTCACGTCCACGAATATGAATTTATAGTCTGCATCCACAACAGCCAGCAGGACCACCGAAAAGAACTTCTTGTAATTATAGTAGTGTGAAACACTAAACTCTGGATTCCTGATGCGTGTGTGTTTCTGTCAATTGCACCCAGGACTGGGGAAATTCCAGCTTTCTTGGAACCCATTGGCAGTCTCCTTCCAACCCTCCACTGAGTCTGGCATTGGCAGGAATTCATCTCCAAATGCAGCAACTATGGCTCTGCACGTCTCAGGAACAACAAGGAAGATGGTGTTGGGTGCCACACGGAATGCATAGCCAAGGCTCTTGTTGGAATCCCCGTCGCGAGGAATCTGAAAGTTAAGCAACACGTAAGCCAGGGTCCAAGGGCTTCCTCCAGAACGTCGTCTTCTTTTCGATGTAGGGTCGAACACGCCCACTATCTCGTTAAACATGGTTTCAGTGATGCGGATGAAGTTCTGGTAGAACAGAGGGTCCTCGTCAGCCAGCTCACGCATCAGGTTTTGATAGTGGCCTTTGGTGGCTCGTCGTGTCAGGTATCCATGTACCCAAGTACTGGGCTTTCCTTTTCTTCCTTTTCTGTATCACCTGTGCAACACATTGGAGGGTTATTATGTGCAATCTCTCAAAGGCCACCATAGCTGCCACTAGCTGAGGATTCTTCACAATGTCACTCGATAAAGTCAATGGGGCTCATGGTGTTGGCGTTGCTACTGAAGGGGTAGATTGGTTAGTGTACAAGGAGGTGGACCCACCCCTCATTCACATCCCTGTGGGGACACCCAGCAGGTGATCACGATTAATTCCAGTACATCGTTGCGAAGTCGAACTGGAAACGAGAGCCAGTCGAGCAGCATTCTTTATCCATTGCAATAATCGTGCGTACGTCGCAGGTGTTTACGATGTGCTCACGATGAAATCCTGCATGAGTTTGCGATAATTGCAGTAAGCAGCGATACGCACTCGATCTTTCCTCGCTTCGCCTGCAGTGATTGCAAAGGTCTACTACTAAGCGAGCGGAGATTGAACAAACGTCGTAATGGATCGCGAGATCTTTCTTGTCGCAACAAATTGCGCTTCTCAAGTGGCGATCGAGCTGAGACTCCAACTTTTTCGGTATCGCAGTTAGTCGCAGAGGCAAAATCGCAGATGTGTTATCCCAGTAGAATAGGCGTTATAGTTAAAATGAATTGTAACGAATACCCGCCCAGTTGGGTGGCTCTTATATGTCATTATTACGGTTACGTGGTTGGGATGTTACTTAACGATTAGGTGAAGCATCGGGTAGCTAAGAGGGAAACAGTTACAGTTGTAGTATGAGTAGGAGGAGGAGGATGATAAAAAAAAAAAAAAAAACGTCTTATGGTCTGTCATAACGACATCCTCAAGCGGCTTCTGGGCTTCCTAGATGGATTAGCCCATCCCTGGCCTTCACCGGGCACGGGATGAACTGTCTGGCTGTGATGCGTCGCCACGCCGCGTACAGTATGAGGAGTAGAGTGGAACAATCTGGGAACACCATCATCATCACCTCCGTCAGACAGAGCTCGGCCTATGTATGTGGATCTATGCGGCAGGAGTGGCTGGGCCTTTTGTTCGTGTAGATTGTGCATGTGTGCCGTGCACACGCATATATAATTATAAGCTGTCACTTATTTAAGCGTATATGTATCTCGGTTGATCTCGTTTGTTTACTTGTCCTGTTTTTTCTATATAGCGCTGAAATAAAACTTATTATTATTATTATTATTATTATTATTATTATTATTATTATTATTATTATTATTATTATTATTATTATTATTATTATTAATTATAACTGCGTTTGTTTCAAACAGGTTATACTCTCTCTCTCACACACACACACACACACACACACACACACACGCACACGCACACACACGCAAACAAAGTAAAAGGAGCGCCAGACTAATTTCATCATGTGTCTGTCAGTCTCAAGTTTTACGCCTGCTCCCTCCCTCCCTCCCTCCTCCTCCCTCCTCCTCTCTCCCTCTCACTCATTCTTTCCTTTTCCACTCCCCTGAGCGCATGCACGGAAAATGATATGTAACGGACTTGGGTCATTAGTGCTGACCCGCGTAATGAAAGCTGCTAAACATCAAACTCCACTCAATACATTAAACTACAACACACACACACACACACACACACACGATGCCCCGCCCCCTCCAGCTCTCCTTCACTCTCCCACCTCTCCACACCTCTCACAATATGCCATGACTAATTCTTATGTGGCGTATGTGAGAGCCCTTCCGTACGCACTTTTCCAGTTGGTTTGCTCTGCGTAATCGATCCCCACGTAAGCTGCCGTCTCCTTTAAAATCTCACTACAGCGTGTTCTGGCCGCGAAGAGGAGAGGAGCGGTGTGGTGCTGTGGCAGGCGAGGGTGGTGGTTCTGTGTTGGGCGGGATGGTGGATGGAGGTTGGGTTCCGGAAGGGTTGAGGGGGAGGATAGTGTGGGAAAAAGATGTCGAGAGAGAGAGAGAGAGAGAGAGAGAGAGAGAGAGAGAGAGAGAGAGAGAGATGTGTGTGTGTGTGTGTGTGTGTGTGTGTGTGTGTGTGTGTGTGAAAGACATTGTTTGCTTGAGACGCATGTGTATAGGCGAATGCGGCTGCAGAGGAGTGGGTGGATGATGTGCTAACAATAAGGATCACGTCGGGTGCTTTGTTGCTCGTAAGTTGATGTCTCTAAAATAGGGGATGGTATACTCGTGACTAAAAAGCTTAAGGAATTCGTTGCTGTGTTGAGCAGGCATGCGTGCAAAAATATGTACAGAGGTGTAAAAAATGAAATGGAATGCAGGAGCTGACTATTAGAGGGTGATAATATAAAGTAAGTGGTAGTCATGGATACGACAGGCACTAAGTTGTAAGTTAAAGTATGCTCGTTGGTGTTGAGTGCATGCGTGAGCGAGAATTTGTGGGTAAAGGAAGTGAAGTGCAGGAACTTGCCTATAAGTGCGTGGTTCTGTTAAATAAGTGGCAGTCACAGGCAAATCAGGTGCTAAGTAAGGAGTGAAGAGCGTTAGGGGGTGTTGAGTGTGCATGCGTGTTGGAAACTTTGTGGGGAAATGAATTAACGTGCTGGAGCATGACTATTAGTGAATGAGGTTGTGAAATATGTGGGAGTCGTGGGTAAGCCGGCGGTAAGTTTGGGGTAAAGAGCGCTGGCTAGTGCTGATCATGCATGTGTGTAGGAAATTTGTTTGTGGAGAGAAGCGAAGTTAAAAGGAGGGGGCTGGATGGAGGAAAATTTATAAAAGGAAAAATACGTGAGATGTTAGGGCTTAGTTGGCTGCTTTAAGTAGGTAGGAGCTGTAATAGAAGGGATGTCGAGGGTAAATAGGGTGCTGTGATAAGGTCTGTAGCTGTGGAGGAGTGTGTATGGAAGTTAATTGAAGTAGAAACTGTGGTGGTCGTGGTAGTGTAGAGCATGGCTGAAAGTAGGGAAAAATTAGGACCTGTGGAAAAGTATGTGTAGTGGGTAAAAGGGATGATGTGTTAAGGGTATGTGGCTGTGAAGAGTGTGTGTCAGGGAAGAGTTTAGAATTGTTGGTGGCTCGGGGCATGGGTGTAGTGGGGCGGGGAGAAAGAAGAAGAAAAAGAAGAAAAAAAACAGATATAGGATCATGAGAAGTTGGAACAGACAACAAAGAAAGAAAGAGGAGGTATAGGAGGAGGAGGAAGAGAAGGAAATGTCTTGAGGTATGAGATAGTAACACCTGGGGTTGAGGGAGGAATGCGTCGTATGTTTAGGAAAGAGGAGCGTTGGATGACAGAGGGAAGTGGTGTGGGGAGGGGGGAGTGGCAGGGGCGGAGATTTACGAGAATGGAATAGGAAGTTCATCATTGATTATGGAAGTTGTTGGGAGTTTGGTCGGTACCATCCCCCCTCCCCCCCCCTCTCTCTACCTCTCCCCGTTTTTTTTTTTTTTTATACGCCTTTTTTGTGCTCGTCTTTGTCTCTCTGTCCACACAACCGCGCGTGCACGTATTCACACACACACACACACACACACACACACACACACACACACACACACACACACACACACACACACACACACACACACACACACACAATCGGTTAGAGCGCCGCGCTGTAAGGCTTCACGGCCAAACAGGCGGCGGTTCGAGCCCCGCTCAGGCCGGATTCTTTCCGTTGACTAGGAGTGGTTATTGTCCCCTCTTGAGCAAGGGGGATGGGGTGTGTGGTGTGTGAGGTCCTGGCAGTACCCAGAGATCGACACACGAACACTTGCTCACGTCGTGAGGGTACCTGCTGAAAGCGAGTCCAACTCGTGATCAGGCCGTGGTGAATTACACACACACACACACACACACACACACACACACACACACACACACACACACACACACACACACACACACACACACACAATATCCTCTGACGTCTGGAATCGTACAGTTGAATGATATGTGAGCAACAGGTGTGTGTGTGTGTGTGTGTGTGTGTGTGTAATAATAATTATAAAAATAATATTCTAATAACGATGATAATAATAATAATAATAATAATAATAATAATAATAATAATAATAATAATAATAATAGTAATCGGTTTATTTAGTTACGGCAGCCGTCAGGCTGAAAATATAGATATTATAGATACATTTTAACTTCGCTAATGGGGATTTTGGGTCTGATATGTGTGGGAAGGCTAGGGCCAAGGATTATATACTATAAGGATAGCTCATTAAGCTTTTGTTTTACCCACAATGCACCGCGGATGACGTCACACATGTAAACAAATGGTACTTGGCGGCAAACTGGTTCACTTCACTATGTTCCCACCGTAGCGTGCTCAGTGAAAATGGTGATTTGTGGTGTATATGGTAAAGGTAAATTTATTTAGTTCAAAATTTGCGTAAATATTATAGAATATATATGTATATATAAAAAAATTACTTTTATTATATATGACAGAATTCATTTATTTATTTATTTTATTTAATTACTTATCCTTAGCCATCGCAAAAGCGCAAAACCTGACCCTCACTAAGAATACTAATGGTTTACGAGTAGATTATATAACGTGAGTGCAGGGTGAGAGTGAACCAGATGACACCGCAGTCATGACGTCATCGATGACGTTTCAGTGCGCTATCCTTATAACATATAAGCCTTGGTTAGGGGGATGGAGCTTGGGGTGGGGTAGGTATGGGGTGGGGGGGAGTGCAGTGCGGTGGTGCTGAGAGGGGGGGAAAGGTGCGGTCTCTTCGGATGACGGTGAGGTCAGGTCACGTGTAAATCCTCAGGTCAGACGCTGGGTTCAGGTGACAGTTGACGGTGGTGGTACAGGTGGGCAGTTTATGGGAGGTCACTCAGGTACCCAGGCTTAGTAAGGAGGTGCTAAGCTCCTGGAGCGGCGAGACACGTGTGTGTGTGTGTGTGTGTGTGTGTGTGTGTGTGTGTGTGTGTGTGTGTGTGTGTGTGTGTGTGTTGTATTGTGTTGTGTTGTGATCTGAAGTCATTGTTTATAGATGTGAAGAGAAAGAAGGGGCCGAAATATTGATGCGTTCTTGAGTAACTTTGACCTAGGAAAAAAGAAAAGAGAACACGGGAGAAAGTAGTCGTATGTTAGTCAAAGGGGGCACTAACAGGATATGGTGCTTAAGTAAGTTTATGTACATATGAATAGAGCACAGTTACTGTGTATTTAATATATGTGAGTAATGGAGAAGGTACATGAACAACCAGCTGCCCACCTCTTCGTTGTCTGACTAGTGTTTTCCATTCATTTCCTGTGGCTCGTTCTTCGTCAACCCAATCTCGTGTATTTCTGTCACACACTCCACCCATCAGCTTTTAACGTTTTTCTCCTGCCAGTTGCCTTTCACCTCCATAGTCGTCGATCTCGTACCCACAGGCGCCTCAGCTCTCTTCCTGGTAAGAACATGAAATCCGCCGAGAGAATTTGCGTAAGATTAAGTTTCATTGGAGTTACAAGGATGCTATTTATATACACTTAATTAACATTCTCAAAAGTTAAGCCTCTCCCCCCCCATGCACCCATCCTCCCGCATGGTACAACATAGACATAAAGGCTGAGGAGGAGGAAAGGAGGGAAGGAAGGGAGTGAAAAGGAGGACAAGAAGGTGGAAGGGGGGTAGGGAAGGAGGGACAGTAAAAAAGAGCAGTGAGAGTGGAGAAGGTGGGAGGCATTAATTAATAGTGAGCAGAGAATGGAAGTGGAGGTTTTAAGGGCTCTCCTGGTGGGCCATCTTTGACAGTCTTGTTCCTCGTCACATTAACAGGAAGTGGTTGGTTTCTTAAAACTTGCTTTGAATATATATTTTTTTTTACATGTTTGCCTTACTTATGGTGAGGGTGCAGAATAAGAGTTCATAAACGCGGGTCTTTACACTAGCTATCTTGTCTGTCTTTTTCGCTTCTTCACTCCCAACACTAAGGCATAATAATGGTAAGGGGAGTTGATATGTTATTTACTTGTTGTTACTCGGGCTGGAGGGTTAGAATGGAAGTGTATACATATGGATCTTTACATCAGCTGTCTTGCCATTGTCACCAGGAGTGAGGTGTTATTCTTTTATTTTATTTTTATTCCCTTGTCCACGATTGTTTATGACCATGAATCGTTACATAAACCATCTTGTCTGCCTCACAATTTCACCCAAACTAAAATAAAATGACAAAGAAAAAATAGGATATATATATATATATATATATATATATATATATATATATATATATATATATATATATATATATATATATATATATATATATATATATATATATATATATATATATATATATATATATATATATATATATATATATATATATATATATATATATATATATATATATACACACACACACACACACACACACACACACACACACACACACACACACACACACACACACACCTCTTTCTTATCAATTTCTGCAACATTCGCGGTCTTCGTTTTAATTTTCTTTCTGTGGAACACCATCTCTCCTCCTCTAAACTTCACCTTTTCTTCCTCACCGAAACACAGTTTTCTGAGGCTGCTGACAGCACTCTCTGCTCTGTTCCCTCCTACTATCTCTATCCTAAATTTCAATTTAGGACGACCTGAGGACGTACTTCTATTTCCCGTGGAATGATTACTGCTTCTAGGAGAGAGACCCCTCTGTGTGTGCCCAGCGCATCACAGAGGTGATTGTCTCTGGAATGGAGCCACACATTCCACGTACTTTCTCTACTCTTCATGCTAAAAAGCCTTGGTTTAATCACGCTTGTTCTCGTGCTATCAAATATAGAGAGGCAGCTCACAAAAGGTACCAGAGCCTTCGCACTCCTGCTAATCATGATTTTTATATTCCTGCCCGGAATCGTGCCAAATCTATTATTCGACTTACCAAAAGATTTTTCAGTCATAGGAAATGTCAAAACCTTTTTTTTCTAATTCTTCCAGAGACTTCTGGCACTTAGCCAAAAATATCTCCTCCAATTTCACTTCTTCATCTTTCCCTCTTCTCCTTAACCCTGACGGCAGTACCACCGTCTCATCTATCTCTAAGGCTGAACTCTTCGCTCAACTTTTTTTAACAGCTCCACTCTGGACGATTCTGGGCATATTCCTCCTACTCATCCCTCCTCTGACTCCTTTATGCCTGTTATTAAGATTCTTAAGAATGATGTTTTCTATGCCCTGTCTGGCCTCAACTCTCAGAAGGCTTATGGACCTGATGGAGTGCCTCCTATTGTCCTTAAAAAACTGCTTCCGTGTTGACACCCTGCCTGGTCAAACTCTTTCACCTCTGCCTATCAGCATCTACCTTTCCTTCCTGCTGGCAGTACGCCTTCATAGCCTGTGCCTAAGAAGGGTGACCGTTCCAATCCCTCAAACTACCGCCCCATAGCTTTACTTTCCTGTCTATCTAAAGCTTTTGAATCAATCCTTAACCGGAAGATTCAAAAGCACCTTTCCACTTCTGACCTTCTATCTGATCGCCAGTATGGGTTCTGCAAGGGGCGTTCTAGTGGCGATCTTCTTGCTCTCTTCACTAACTCTTGATCATCCTTTCTTATAGTCCGACACATCTAAAGTGGCACCTCTGACGTAGGTAGCTCCCCATACAGTGGTGTCACGTCTCCAACTCACCTCCTGAACTGCGCCCCTCATCCTTCTCTCTCTCTCTCTCTCAAAAAAAAATATATATATGGTTTTTATGAATGATTCTCAAGTTGTAAGTAACACAAAGAAATTTGTACAACACTTGGCATCGTTGCCTCCGGGCGTTGTCAGCTCAGGTCAGGGTCATATGTTCCTCCCAACCCAACACCCCACAGTTGCGCTGCCTGCCTTGATTATGGCATTTCTGCCATATTTTGGTGTGTGTCTGCCATCTGCTATACACTGTCTATCATATGGCATAATTTTGATAAAATATGGGGCTAAAAGCGGCTTAAATCTTTCCCTCGAGTTCAGGAAAGTCTCTGGTAGGCGGAGTACTGACCGACAAAATTCTCTCGCGGCCGCCCTCGGACTTTCGACTTTTATGTTTCTCAAACCTATTTCACACACACACACACACACACACACACACACACACACACACACACACACACACACACACACACACGCACAGAGAGAGAGAGAGAGAGAGAGAGAGAGAGAGAGAGAGAGAGAGAGAGAGAGAGAGAGAGAGAGAGAGAGAGAGAGAAGGTTATGAGGGGCATGGTACGCGAGGTCAATTGGAGACTTGTCAACAGTGTATAGAGGGCTGTCTACGTCAGAGACACCACTTTAGATGTGTCGGACTATAGCCGTTTCGGTGAAACTTTCTCAGTTACGCTAGACATATCAAAAGCCTTTGATAGGGTCTGGCACAAATTTTTGCTTTCCCAACTACGCTCCTACGGTTTCTATCCTTCTCTCAGTATCTTTATCTCCAGTTTCCTCTCTGACCGATCTATCACTGTTATAGTAGACGGTCACTGTTCTTCCCCTAAACCTATCAACAGTGGTGTTCTTCAGGGCTCTGTTCTATCTCCTACTCTCTTTATGTTGTTCATTGATAATCTTCTTTCCAAAGCGAACTGTCCTATCCATTCTTACGCCGAGGACTCTACTCTGCACTTCTCAACTTCTTTTGATAGAAGGCCAACTCAACAGGAACTAGACGATTCCAGGCTGGAGGCTGCAGAACGCTTAATCTGAGACCTTACTATCATTTGCGATTGGGGCAAGACGAACCTGGTGTCCTGCAACGCCTCAAAAACTCAATTTCTTCACCTATCAACTCGACACAATCTTTCAAACACCTATTCCCTATTTTTCGATAACACTCAGCTGTCACCTTCCACACTAAACATCCTCGGTCTGTCCTTAACTCAAAATTTCAACGGGAAACTCCATATCTCCTCTCTCACTAAATCAGCTTCCTCGAAGCTGGGCGTTCTGTATCGTCTCCGGCAGTTTTTTTTTCCCCCGCACAGATGCTGTCCATATACAGGGGCTTTGTCCGCCCTCTTATAGAGTATGCATCACAAGTGTGTGGGGGTCCACTCACACAGCTCTCTTGGACAAAGTAAAGTCAAAGGCTCTTTGTCTCATCAACTCCCCTCCGGATCTTGATTGATCTTGATTTATAATGCGCAGGGCACCCATTCAGGTGCATAACACGCATATTTGTGTTGGCTGTTGGGGAGCTTGATTTTCTTAAATTCCCCCGCCACTCATACAGCTCTCTTATACAGAGTGGAGTCTAACGGCCGTAGTATTAATCTCCCCCATTCCCGTTCCCTTCCCTTCTGTTTCCCTTGGCTGAGACCCGTAGTTTTAAGCGTCCCCGGAGGGTTGGGGTTGATTAACCCTTCCTGGAGAGAGCAGATGGGGTCGAAAAAGTGTTGACTCTGCGGGGTGCGAGGCAGGACATCTTTAGGTTCCCCTACGTATATTTCATGAATAAATAGTGTTATATTTGTTATTATAGAAGAAAATATATTGAAAAGTATCAGAATATTTCTATGACTGATATTGTATCGCAAACTTTGCTGAAGCTAATATATTTCTTTTAGTTTGTAAAGACTCTTGTGTTTCCATTTGATTGTAAACATACAGTTATTCCTGAAGATTTCTTTTTAATTGCCCCCAAAATGGCAAAAGACGGCAGATAGATGAGTAAATATGGTATTGTTATAGTAATACTTAACATATACCATAAAAAAGGGCACTTCTAGGTGACCACCTTGAGTTAAGAAAGAGTCTTACAGTCAGTACAACAGTTTGTAAGCTCAACGAAACACAAAACACGACGAAAATTCCATGTATATTGTTTTTTTTCTTCACATTTCTTACCCCTTTTTATGCCCTTGAACTGACTCCTCTGCTGTAAAAAAAAAAAAAAAAAAAAAAATTTATATATATATATATATATATATATATATATATATATATATATATATATATATATATATATATATATATATATTCATGAATTTTCGTCGTGGTTTGTGGTTGGTTGGGGAGCTTACAAACGTGCTGTACTGGACTGTGAGACTGGCCCCAAAATGCCACCAATGACACGACCTGGCAACCCCTATGTGGCTGCCCCATGGGGCCATGGCTGCCCGGGTGTGTGTGACCAGTCATGGATACCAACCTGTCTCATAAATTAACTTACCCGCGTTACCTGTTATTTACATGTAGATCAATTACCCTATTGTTTTGTTTTATGATATATAATGTATATGAATGCAATGGTGTGTGAAAAATGCATTATTTATCTCGTTTTCTGTAATTATTGGTTTAAAAGTGCTGCCAACATTATTATGACCTACGGGTTGGTCTTGTCTGGCCCGCCGGGGACGGGATGGGGATGGGGCGGTTTACACATACCCCAGACCCGCGTATGGGGATGGGGACGGAAAGGGAATGGGGAAGATTAATACTACGGCCGTAAGGCTCTTCATCTCATCAGCTCCCCTCCTCTTACTGACAGCCTTCTACCTCTTAAATTCCGCCGCCATGTTCCATCTCTTTCTATCTTCTATCGATATTTTCATGCTGAATGCTCTTCTGAACTTACTAACTGCATGCCTCCCCCCCTCCCGCGGCCCCGCTGGACCCGACTTTCTACTCAAGCTCATCCCTATACTGTCCAAACCCCTCATGCAAGAGTTGACCAACATCTCCATTCTTTCATTCCCTTCACTGGTAAACTCTGGAACAGCCTTCCTTCGTCTGTTTTTCCTCCTGCCTATGACTTGACCTCCTTCAAGAGTGTATCAAGACACCTCTCCACCCGAAATTGACTCTCTTTTGGCCACTCTATACTTTTCGCTCGATGAGAGCAACAGTTAGCGTGCTTTTTTTCTACATTTTCTTTTTGTTGCCTTGAGCTGCTCTTTGTGCTGTGGCTAAATACCACCCATCAACCTGGGCTCAGAAGAAGCTGTCCAAGTGAAATCATTAATGATCTTCGAGTGGACAGCATGAGCCAAGAATAATGGTGCAACTATAAACAATTGCCTTCGCCATGACGGGCTCTGACCGACCATCAGGCCCCTAAGGAATAGCCTACCGGCGCTATAGGCCATACTCCACTCCTAAAAACAAAGAGTACCGTTCCTCACAGCTGTGTTTTACCTCCCTACATCCGTGGAAGTATTTGAGTGACGTAAAGACTCAAATGACGCGGATGTCGTGGTGCGTCTGCCGCCGTTTTTACGTGAGTGATGATCTTGCACTTTGCGTCAAGGCGGGGGACTCCTCACGCTGATGTGCGGGAAGTGGGGAGGATTGGACGGCTCCACTTTCGCTATGTATACGTATAGTGAGTGTCCTGAGCTTAGCGTACGTGAGGCCACGCTGACCGGCTGTATGTGCAGAACCTGCCCTAAACGTGACTCTTACTTCTGCTAGTGGGGTGTGGCAGCGATTTCATTTTGTTCACGTAGTAGTGGTCATGCACGAAACGTAGCGTGCGAAACGGCTGACTGAGTAGGTGGGAGTCAGGATACGGTTTCCTTCTTATTAACGATGCATTAGACGAAACGTGTCTTTAATATTATTTTCTGAACCATTTATTATATAAAGGGGTGTACAAGTGGGGCTTGCGGCCGACTTATGCCCCTAGTGTTCAATTTCTGGTCCTGTACGGCGGGCAGCATCCACTCAGCCGCCGTCCCTCGCGAAGGTACCAAATATCGGCAGTATGCAAAGAGCGTCACCAAACTTAACACCTGGGGAATCGGTGTGCAAGACGCGGTGCCCTCGCGGCGCAGCGTATTAATGAATAACTAATAAAAGGCATGCCAATCATTCCCTAAACTTGATATTTCAGGTGAATGAGTAAATCAATAGCCCGCTTATATCAAGTCCTTTCAGTGACTGCCAGTCAGCCGAACAGCCAGCCAGTGGTATACGAGCAAAGTCAAGGAGACAGTTGTTCGCTCATTCTGTCAATCAGTCAGTCAGCAGTCACTCGACACACTCCAGTTTGCGTAAATCGTGACCCCCCCCCAATTTTTTTTATAGTTATGTCAGTTGAATATAAAAGGAATTGGCATAATCGTCGAAACATATGAAGCCGAAAATAAAATCGAACCACAGTGTTTTAAACATGAAGACCAGGCTCTGGTGCCTCCGCCTAAGCCACAGCTATTGCCGAATGCCTGTCCGAACGAACCCCCAACACCCCGCTGTGGTGACGCGCCCCGCCGCCACTCACGACAAACGACGGGGCCTCAGCTGGAAACAAGATTGACACAGAGGAGACAGCAACGTGAGATCGGTGGTGGGCCGCCGGAGTAGTAAATCCCTCACCCTGTCTGTCGATAAGGATGGACGCTGCTCCCTTCCTCTTCCCTGCCGAGACCTCACAAACTTGGAGTGAGCCATTCGGTTTGATTTTGTGAAGTTGGTCGAAGGACTTCCCCAGAAGTCAAATCACATCTAAATTGAAGAGGCAAAGCCGGTTGTTAAAGGCCCAAGATGGTTCCAGAAAAAGCCTCCAACTTTTAATTTTAGTGCCTTTTCTTAGAAGATGTGTGATAAAAGAATGTGAGACCACTGTCTGCCGAGGACCCGTTGGGTTCAGTAATTCACTGCTGATGCCTTACAGGAGAATTTAGATTTTGAGGCATTTCATATGATTTCTCAACAGTTCCTCAAAATTTTACAGAAAGAGCGAAGAGGAAATTGACTTTTCTTCAGGTGAAGCATATTGATTCTGTAGGCTACGTGTATGTTGGCAATGTAACGTCTTACAAAATCTTCAGTTAAGCCGATGGCAAAGTTGTGTCAAAAATCTTTGACAAAGAAATCTTACGCTGCTTCAGTGATCCAGGGCTGAGGACATTGGTCTTCTTCCCAAGTGCGCTGAACAGCTCTTGGCTGGGAGACAGATAAATGCAAGATATACGTATGAAACATATGAGTCTGGAAGGATCTCGTTCTGATTCAATGTTGTACAGTTGTTAGAATAACATGGTTGAAATAAGGCCGACAAGGAAATAGGTTCGAAGGAAAACATATACCTACACCACACCGTGCTTCATCATAGGATAGGGGGCATCGTGGTGCAGTGGTTAGCACACTCGGCTCACAACCGAGAGAGCCCGGGTTCGATTCCCGGGCGGAATGGAAAAATTTGGGCGACTTTTCCGATACCCTACGCCCCTGTCCACCCAGTAGTGAATGGGTACCAGGTATTAATCGGGGGTTGTGTCCCGTCTCCTGGAATCTGTTCCCTTCTCTAATTCTGTCCCCTTCTGTCTCTCTCCGGCATATGACCACAGTTGTTGCGCTGACTAAACGAAACTTTCCAACTTTCATCATAGGATTGGCCGTGTCCTATCTGCAGTGAACCGTATGTAATTGGTAGAATAGGTGGAGAACGAGTGCGTCCTGCGGGGAGGAAGAGCTCGCGTGTATTGTCAGTGTGTGTGTGTGTATTTGAGAGAGGGAGAGACGGGATGGGACGGGACGGGACGGGACGGGACTTAAGGGGTGAATGCATTCGAGGAACATGAGTAACAGTAGTGGTCACAAAGTAGAGTGTTTGTGTATACCAAAAAATCCTCAAGTCACCTTAAATGAACCACAAACATGAAGATTTGCATCGTTAATATACCATACAAGCACACGAAGGTGCAACTTGTATATCAAACGGTATAATCTGATCATACTCGAACGATCTATAGCCTTTCAGATACCCATTTTTCATCTCATTCAGGTACATAAAGTGACACACGACTCTACATGTGTATATACATAAGGAATTTTGATGTGTTGCATGTAAATAACATGGGTAGCCTAATATTCGAAATAACCTAGCATCGCATTCAAGAATATTGTTTGCTATTTCATATCATTCCCATTATTAATCGTTATTTACATGCAGCAGATTTTTAAGATACCCTTTATTTGCACTTGCAGGGCCAGATGTCTTCTAATATACCATATCAATGAATTTGAAAAATCATAGATCGTTCGAGCATGACGTGACTAAGTTATATGATACAAGCTTGTCTTTTCGTGTGCTTGTATGTTAGCTTATCGATGCAAATGACTGACTTGTTTTTTGTATACATAAACATTCAAATATATTATTGAAAAATAAGCGTGAATGTCTATCACAACAGTTAATTTTCACGTATTCACGAACTAGAAATGCGCAGGTGCCACATCCATTAAAATTCTCGCTTTGTTGGTGGACAGACGGAATGAAAGACTATACTGCAACTACTACTACTACTACTACTACTACTACTATTACTACTACTACTACTACTACTACTACTACTACTACTACTACTACTACTACTACTACTACTGAGAATAATAATGATAGATAAAAGTGATAGTATTAATAGTAATTATTATGATTTAATAATGGCCTAACAAGACAAGCTGAAATAAAGGAAGTTAAATTGCGTTTAGGGAAGGGGAAGGGAACTGTGGCGGCTACTGCGAGTGCCAAACCTGACTTCCGCTCTGGTTGAGAAAGGTCTGGGAAGTGTGTCGGGTGATAGGGGGAGGATGCTGGCAAGATGAAAACACTGGACATATAGGTGGAAAGAAGTAGGGGCAAGCAGGGAATGTTTTGGAGATGATATCTAGGTATTATTATTATTATTATTATTATTATTATTATTATTATTATTATTATTATTATTATTGTTGTAGTTGTTATTACTGTTATTGTTATTGGTACTGGTTCATTCGTTTTCTTTGCCTCGGTCGTGTTATATCAAATTGCATTGCAGCCACGAAGGTGGAAGAAAATGGGTGGTGAGTGGAGGGACAGCCAGTGAGGTCTGTGCTAGCTTCCTGCTTCCCTCCTCCTTCCATCGCCCTTTCTACCGTCACCTCTCTCCTCATCCTCTTCTTCCTTTCTTTCCCCTGTTAGCCCTCCCACCGCCGTGCCTCTTGTCCCCTCCCTCCCTTTTCACGCACTCCTTTTACCAGGAACGTTTTGCATGAGTGCCTTTGTATATGTAGCTCTATGCATTCCCTCAGTTATTTGATGTTTGTATGTGAACTATCATTACGTGAGTGTTTGTGTTACGTCTCCCGCTGTGGTAAATGTGGCTTAGTGTGTGTGTGTGTGTGTGTGTGTGTGTGTGTGTGAAGTAGTGTTACAGTGTTTTTTTTTTTTTTTGTCACCATGTAATGTTTATTTATATTCCGTCTGTTCCGTTTTGTGCGCATCAATTTACCTTCCTAAGTGTTTTCTATGTATATATTTTATTTACTTCGCTTATTTGTGTTTTTGGTTTCTTTTGTTCGCTATTTTATCTTTCTCTGAGCCTTTCTGTCTGCGTTGCTTTTTATAGGTTTGGTTTCGTTTGGCCACTTTTTTTTTTTTTTTTTTTCCTCTCCCTCTGTGAGTCCTCCTTCCTCCGCGTATTTTCCGGTGCACGAAGTAGTATGTTTGAAGGCTTCCTAGTCACTGTTAACATAAGAACATAAGAACGCAGGAGTCTACAAGAGGCCGGTAGGCCTGTACGAGGCAGCTCCTTTGACCCTAAGCTCCCGTGTATCTAACCCCACCTAATATCGCTGTCCATGAATTTATCTAGTCTATTTTTGAATGTGACAATTGTATTGGCACTCACCACATGACTGCTAAGCCTATTCCGCTCATCCACCACCCTGTTAGTAAACCAATTTTTGCCTATGTCCCTGTTGAATCTGAATTTATCCAGTTTAAACCCGTTACTTCGTGTCCTACCCGGTTCTCTTACCAACAAAACCTTATGCTTACCAACAAAACCTTATGACCTTATGTGTTTGTTTGTTACCTTGGTGTTTTTGTGGCCACGTGTGTGTACTTGTTACCATGGCATGTTTTCTTGCGTGCTGCGTCTGTTATCATGACATTTTTTGTTTGCACAAGTTTGTTGCCCCAGAGTGCCATTTTTTGTCTTGTAGGTTTTTTTCTTTAATGTACTCCCATGTCGTGCGTAAGCTGGAAGCGTTTTCGTGAGTAGGTGTTCCCTCATCGCCTTTTTTTGTGCACGCACGTAATGGGAGCGTTTGTCGACACGCTCCTCTGTTCTCGGTGTGGATGATCGCTGCTTTGCTCCCGCCGGAAGTCTGTCGTGACGTCACTGTTCCTTAGGCCGTGTCCTGCCCGTTATCAGATTATGTAGGCCGTGTCCCCGCCAGGCCCTTCAATGCCTACCTCCCTTTCAAGCCGCCCTTTGCCCCTGAAAGGCTGTATAGGAGGCTCCTTTCACCTGCATGATAAGGCTCTTAGCTCCTCCCGAATATCGGTGATGGCTAGCTAGAGGAGTCTGAGCAACACGCTTATTGGCCTCCTACGCAGTATCCGAGGCTTGCCTTGCCGCGGACATCCTCCCCTTGCACACGTAGTCTTCCGTTCCGTCACGCCACCGGCCTTGGTAGGGTGGGCCTCCTTGTAAGAATCTGTCGTGGGCGTTCCTCCGCACACTGGCCAGGATTCCTCCAAACTTGTCTTTCGTTTTCTCTGTCGACGAACTGTCCACCTTACTGATGTGGATCCCCCTTCCTGTGAGGGGTAGCTGCTTTTGTCGCGGCCGAGGCTTCTTGGCGAAGGCATCGATCAGGAGGTCAACGCACCTTCTGGCGAGCAGAAATTTACTGTCAGTGCGTTGAGCAACTCCGACCCCTTCCTCTTGAGACACCTGGTTACTAGGCTCCTAGGAATGAGGTTACACTTCACCGCAGCGAGTCAATCTTTCAGAGACTCTTGGTGATCGGGCAGAGCACTTTAACGACGGTTTACGTTGTTTTCATCACCCAGTCGCCTCCATTGCACCATCCCTCGGAGAATGCTAAAGCGCATTAAACACTAGGTTTGTGAGGAGTCTCCTAGTGCCTCAGTAACTGAGGTGTCGTTGGTGCTTTAATGAACTTAATTTGATTTAAGACTTGAAGAGCGAGTCATGGGCAAAATACGTTTGTGGAAACATACACTTATTGGAATATAATTATGGTTAGATAATAGACGAGTATTGAATGAGACCACGCACGAAAAGCTAGCTCGCGAGGAAAGAAAAGAAACCGCTGTTCATTAATGAAAAATAAGAGGCCACGATCTTGAATCATAAAGAAAGAAAGAAAGGGATGAGAAGGAAAAGTCAACTGAAAAGAACATTGAGGCATAATCACACAGACATTATGCACACGCCCAGCAGCCTCACTACTCCACCCTCATAATTATCCTTAAAGTGTTTCCCACTTTCACTTCTTTCACCGAACCTACTCGCCACGTTTTCCCTGGCTCCCCCTAATCCAGTCCCTAACCATCCTTCCACCCTCCTCTCAGGAGGGAAATGCTGTTTGACTCTCCTGGTAATGAGGTAATTTACGAACTGATATGAAGAAAAAAAATAAGGGACAAAAATGTGAAGAAAATGTACAGAGAGAGAGAGAGAGAGAGAGAGAGAGAGAGAGAGAGAGAGAGAGACGGGGGTACTTGTTATTCATTAGTTTGCAATGAAAAAAGCGCTTACGACACTACCTCAAAGGGAAAGGTCAAAGAAAGGTAAGAACTTTATTAACTCGGAAAAGAGCATGATTAGATTTAAAAGACTCGTGAAGCTGAAACTCAACACAAGTAACAATATTGACGCAAGAGATAAAATAGGAGATGGAAAAGAAGTTATAGGAATCCATTCTGTGTGTGTGGGGGGGGGGGGGGGTCACGTGTATCTAGTTTTTTTGGGGTGTTCAACCTTTTTTCATCATTTTTTTATGTTATCTTGCCTTGTTTTTTTCATGACAATCCTGGACATTTTTCTTGTTTTGCCCATTTTTGTATGTGTGATCTCGTTCGTTTTGCTTGTTCCGTGCCGTGTCGTTCTCCCTCTTCTCCACCTACCTTGGTGTTGTCAGGAAATTTCGAAGCCTCCCTGTCGAAATTTTCTGACGACACCAAGGTAGGTGGAAAGGCCCTCACAAAGACCGACTGCGAAATCATCCTAAAGGACCTTAATCAAATCATTGAATGGTCTGAAAAGTGGCAAATGTCCTTTAATGTTGACAAATGCAAAGTCATGCACATTGGGTCCTGAAATAGTAACCACACATACATCATGCATGGAAAACCTCTGCAGGCGGTGCAGGAGGAAACGGACCTTGGAGTCACTATCAGCAGTGACCTGAAACACGTGAAGCACTGTAAAAATTCATATAACAGAGCCAACACTATGCTCGGGTTCATAGCGAGGAACTTCGAATGTAAAACGCCAGACATAATGCTATCCTTGCATAATTCCATGGTAAGACCGCATCTCGAGTATGCAGTACAGTTCTGGTCTCTTAACTACAGAAAGGACATCGTATTACTGGAAAGAGTTCAACGACGTGCCACGAAAATTATTCCAACTTTGAGGGCTCAACCATACGAGGAAAGACTCAAGCGACTTAATCTCTTTACAATGGAGAAAAGACGCCTACGAGGGGATATGATTAAAGTCTTCAAGTACCTGAAAAAGTAAAAAAAATGTCGATCACTCAAGGTTCTTTGAACTGCAAACAAACTCAAGAACTGAAAATAACGGCTTACCCATTCAATCAAATCGATGTACCACAGACATTGGCAGGAGTTTCTTCTCAAACCGAGTCATCCGCCTCTGGAACAATCTTCCCTCAGGAGTGGTAAATGCGAATACCATCAACTCCTTCAAAAATCGAATCGACCATCATTTCATTGCGACAGGAATACACTGAATATCGAGGTGCTTTCATCTGCTCTGCGGGCACCAAGTGGCTGTCCAGCAGATTACATCACCAGAGCGGGCAACCTCGTAATGAGCAAATAGGCTTTCTGTTGCCTGCATTTCCATGTTTCCATGTTTACTTCTCCTCCTCCTCTTCCTCTTACGTATTTCCTCCTCCTTCTCTTCCTCCTCCTCCCATGCCTTCCTCTTCCTCCTCCTTCTCTTTCCTATTTCCTCCTTCGCCTTCGCACATAGCTGAGAGGAAATCTTCATGTGGGAACTTGCTCTTGGCGGAAATTAAAAAGGCATGAGGTTTGCGAAAGCTGGCCAATCAGTCTCTCTCTCTCTCTCTCTCTCTCTCTCTCTCTCTCTCTCTCTCTCTCTCTCTCTCTCTCTCTCTCTCTCTCTCTCTCTCTCTCTCTCTCTCTGTGGCACACACACACACACACACACACACACACACACACCTCCCTCCCTCAATCCTTCCTCCTCCCCTTCCTCCGTTCCTCCACCACTTCCTTCTCCTTAACACGCTCCACATTATTGGTCTTCTCACCCTCGGTTACGATATCATCACAGGCTATCATTATCGCTGCGTGTCTGAAGAAGCATATTAGCAGCTGACTTGGACACGAGGGACAGAGGAAG
>NW_026111599.1:413448-420948 GCF_024679095.1 Eriocheir sinensis
CTCTCTTACATTCTTATCCCTCCCTCCGTCCTCCCCCTTGCGCTCCCACTCCCTTCTTCCCCCACTTCCTTCCCTCCTCTCTTCCTCCTTCCTTATCTTGCCTCCCTTCCTTCCTCTCCCTAATCCCTTCTCTCTCCCCCTTCCCTACTTTCCCTCACGCACCTTTCCTACCATGGATCCATGTTTCCTTCTATATTCTCTGCCTTTTTTTTTCCTTCCCTCCCTTCCTCCTCTCTAATTCCCCCTACCTTCCCCCCTCTTTTCTTTCCCTCTGGTGTCCCCCCCCTCTTTCTCTACTTCCTTCCTCCCCCCTCTTTCCCTACTTCCCTCCCTCTTTCCCTCCTTTCAGTCCCTATCTTCTTCCTTTATCCATTATCCCCCTCACTTTAATGTTTCGTCTGTCTCTCCTTCCTATCTTTCTTCCTTCCGCCTCCTCACCTACACTCGTCCTATCCGATGCACTGTCCCTCATCCTCTCTTTCTTCTATCCACTGACCCTTCATCCCACCTCTTTCGTCCTCTTCCCACCCGTCCTTCCTCATATTGACTGTCCTTTTCCTCCCTAATCTCTCTCTCTCTCTCTCTCTCTCTCTCTCTCTCTCTCTCTCTCTCTCTCTCACACACACACACACACATTCATTATTATCTTTTTTACTACTACTACTACTACTACTACTACTACTACTACTACTACTACTACTACTACTACCATAATAACATCCTCCCCATCTTCCTCCTCCTCACAGCAGCAGGTTGCGGTGGCCATGGTTACAATCAGATTAGCAGCGCTTGTGATGGAATATTCGTTGTGTGCTAGTGGATCATGAAGGTTCGAGGGCACAAGGTTTCGGTTTTCGGGGACGAGGAAGGAGGGATGGAGCGGGGCAAGCAGAGGCGAGAGGGGGAGAACAAGGGGTTGGCCTGAGGGCGGTGCGGGGCGGGGTTGGTTAGGGCAGTTTGGGTGTGTTCCAGAAGGACCTCGCACCAATCTGGAATGTATTGGCCTGGAACTCTGTGATTCATGTGAAGAAAGGAGAGGAAGGAAGGAGAAAGGGAGAGGAGAAGAAGAAGTGGGAGGTGAGTGGAGAGGAGTGAACTGACTGGAGGATAAGTAGCCAACAAAAATTAAGTGGAGAAAAGCAGCAATGAAGGAGAAGGAAGAGAAGAGAGAAGAGGATGATGATGATGATGATTATGATAATGATGATGATGGAGGAGGAGAAAAAAGAAATTGAAGGCGGAGGAAGAGCAGGAGGATAAGAAGAAGTAGAAAGAGGAGAGAAGCTTAATGAGTAGGAGGAAAGAAGGAAAGAGAAAGGTGGAAAAGAAGGAAAGAAAACACGGAGCTGGTAAAGGAAAAACAAAAAGATTAAGGAGTGAACATAAAGGATACAGTACAGAAAAAGCACAAAAAAACTCTGTCAAGGAAGATTTTTTTAAGCTGGGTGAAAGAGAGATAAAACTCCCGAGTGTGTTTTACAAAGAATACAGTAGAGACGAGGAACGTAAAAGAGAAGGACGGGATGGAGTAACAGAGGCAGTATGAGGAAGTGGGGAATGAAGCGGAAGAAAAGAGAAAAAAACTAAAGTGGTGGTGTGGGAAGACTGAGGAGGAGGAGGAGGAAACACAAAGAAGAACAGGAGGAGGAGGGTGAGGGTGAGGGCGAGGGCGAGATGAAGGAAGAGGAGGAGAAGAGGAAAAAGACAAAAAGAAAATTGAATGAAGAGGAGAAATAAAGGAAAACAAGAGGAGAAAGAGGAGACGGGATGTAGGAGGAACCCTCCTCCTGGTGAAAGAAAGGAAGAAGGAGATGAAGGAGGAAAAGAAGTTGTTACAGGAAGGAGGGAAGATGGCGATGAATGAAAAGAAGGAGGAAGAGGAGGTTGGGTGTATTCCAGAACTTCCAGAGATGAAATGGTCTGTCCTGCTGGAATTTTACCATCCACGATGTTTTCCCGGAATGTTTTTAAAAGCCTAGGAAAGCGTCTAACCTGGAGTCTCTTGAGCTAAAAGGAGTCATCGATCTGGAAAACCCGCGAGACAGGCTGAGGGGGCAAGGGTAGTGTTCCGCGGCAGCTGCTATGGCTTGCTTGCATGTGTGCTCTCTCTCTCTCTCTCTCTCTCTCTCTCTCTCTCTCTCTCTCTCTCTCTCTCTCTCTCGTAAAGTTAAGGAAAGGAAGGAAAGGAAGGAAACCAAGTGTAGGTAACTTATGAGTGTATTTTTCGGGAAGTCTTGCCATCATCATCTTAAGTGCTAGTAAATAAGTTGGGTCTTGAGTGGTACTCGTAAAAATAGCAGTGATGGGGGTAGTAGTATATATAGTATGGGAGACAGTTGTGGTTGTGCATGGCGGTGATGATCGTCGCGGTGAGGCTGCCAGAATCCTTTCCAAATCCCAGCGGGGAATAAAAAGAAACCCAAGAACCAGTTAATCCCTGGATGTCAAAACTTTTTACTCGCAATCCCATCAGCTTAATCACCCCGGAACGTTATCACGCCTTGGGAATCCTCCTTAAGAATAGTAAATTGGGCACAGCTTTTCATTCCCAGTGCTTGAAGAGAAAGACATGGCAGAGGGGAGTGGGGAGATGAGAGATCGTATATCCCCTTTCTCCTCTTCCTCCTTTTACTGCTGATTCTTTTCTCCTCCTCCTCTATATCATCTCTTCCCCTTCCTTGTAATCTTATTTTTTCTTCTTATTTTCTTCTTTTTCCTCTTCTTTCTTTTTCTTCTTCTTCTTCTTCTTCTTCTTCTTCTTCTTCTTCTTCTTATTATTATTATTATTATTATTATTATTATTATTATTATTATTATTATTATTATTATTATTATTATTGTTAGTGGTAGCAGTAGTATAATTCCTATAATGATTATTGTCCTCGTCGTCGTCACCGTCTTGGTCATTGCCTCCTCCCCCCCCTGTCTTGTGTTTTCCTTTCTTCTCCGCTCTATTTTTATACATGGTTGGAGTCAGACCAAAGGCTAAAAAGATAAAGAGAAAAAGCGCAACATTCTACTCCTTAAAAGATGACGGATAGAAGATTTTCCAAAAAACCTTCCCCTTTTTTTCTCATTTTCTCCTTTACGTATTCTGAATTTTCCATCTCCGTTTCGTCTTTCTCCTCCTCTTACGATCTCTCTTCTCCTCTTTTCCTTCTCTTGCCCCTTCTCCTGCTTCTGCTTCATGCTCCTTCCAGTTACTGCCATGGAATGTATTAACCCTGGAAGGGGGGAGATTACAGGTTACTACATGGAAGGGAAGTAAAGGGATCGGGAAACCGAGTTTGGAAAGAGAGGTCGTGGAGATGAGGGAAGCTGGGAGGTTAGGAGAGAGGGAGAGCTAGATTAAGTTCCTTCTATGTGAAGGTAACAGCTTTTAAAGGCAACGTGAGCGGGCGAAAGAGGAAGAGGAAGATGAGATTATAACGTCAACTCCTCCCTACCAGATTCTGGCGGAGAAGAATGGAGAGGGTGAAGAAGATCAAACATGTAGTGAATGGAGTGGAAGGGTTGTGGGAAAGAGAAGAGCAGGAGAATGGCATGTTCATGTGGGGTGGAAGCAGGTATTAAAACGCAAAGACGATGATCAGGTGATGTTTCGAGGAGAGAGAGAGAGAGAGAGAGAGAGAGAGAGAGAGAGAGAGAGAGAGAGAGAGAGAGAGAGAGAGAGAGAGAGAGAGAGAGAGAGAGAGAGAGAGAGAGAGAGAGAGCAGCAGCACCAGCAGCCCGAGTCTCTTTTCCTTGTGAGAGAGAGAGAGAGAGAGAGAGAGAGAGAGAGAGAGAGAGAGAGAGAGAGAGAGAGAGAGAGAGAGAGAGAGCAGCACCAGCAGCCCGAGTCTTTCTTTTCCTTGTGAGAGAGAGAAAGAGAGAGAGAGAGAGTCTTTCTTTTCCTTGTGTGTTAAAGCTACGCTTTGAGGTAGAAAAAGTACACCAGGCACTATAGGCAGCAAGAGGAAAAGAGGCGACCTGCGGACCTGGAGGGACCTGCGGTTGCACAGAGACTTCTTCCCTGTCCTTCTATTCTATTCGTTTTCTCCTTGTCCAATCTTTGTCATGCCAATTCATCATCGTCCTCCTGTTTTTGCTTTCTTCGTTCTTGTTTTCGTACTCGTCCTACGGCGTCCTGTCACGTTTTTTCACATACTATTATTGGCCCCACGTCCTATTTGTTTTCTCGTTTCCACTTTCGCGTTTCCTTCCTAGTCCACGTAATTGTCCTCGTCCTCCTCGTCTCATACGCCGCCACCCACGATCACTGGAGCAACAGCACCACGCCGCCCTGACCTTTACGTGTTGGCGGCGTGACCGAGGCGTATCCGGCTCACCATTGCTCGACTTTCTTGCCTCAGTATCGCTCTCGACAGACCTGGGTGCCTCAGCCGCCGCCCCGCCGCAGCCCCTCTGCAGCCTTCAGTTTGATGCGGCTGAGGGGAGAGTGAGTTTCCTTGCTTTCAGCTTCAGTGGCGCGCGCGCCTGTGTGTGTGTGTGTGTGTGTGTGTGTGTCGCCGTCAGCGCCGCCGGGGTGAGTACAGGGCGGGCGGGAGAACGGGCTGATCAATATTTGTCACCAGGTGGAGTCCGCGGCAGGTGGGGGTCGGAGGGCGTAGGTTGGTTGAGCTACGAGCAACAGGCGCCACTTTATAGCGAGCTGGTGCTTAGGAAATATAGGCAAATCGTAATAACGTTTCCAATTACGTGGCCGAATGACTATTTATGACTCACTCCTTTTTTTTCAAATGATGTTAAAAAAGCATGATTGATAATTAATGAACTTATACCCGCCTCGCCATATTTCCGAGTTAATTTGGTTCAATCTCTTATACTCTAAAGCTGCTTTTATTTAGGAGTTGGGAAATTGTGTCTACCCCATTATAGCCCCTCCTTTCCCTCCAATCTTTTTGTATTTCTCCCTATACCCTCCCTGTATGCCTCTCCTCCTCCTCCTCCTCCTCCTCCTCCTCCTCCTCCTCCTCCTCCTCCTCCTCCTCCTCCTCCTCCTCCTCCTCCTCCTCCTCCTCCTCCTCCTCCTCCTCTTCCTCCTCCTCCTCCTCCTCCTCCTCCTCCACGTTGATCACTCCAAACTCTTCACGCTACAAACTAACCTGAGAACAAGAAACAACGGAAAAACAATTCAAACAAAGCGATGCAATACCGACATAGGCAGGAGTTATTTCTCGAATAGGGTTGTTCGCCACTGGAACAGCCTCCCTGCAGAAGTGGTTAGCGCAGAGACCATCAACTCATTCAAGAAACGCATTGACTGCCACTTTGCTGCAACGGGAGTGAACTGAACATTCCCAAGAGTAGGTGCACAAGTGCTTTAATCCTTCCCTGCAAGCCACTCCTATGGCAAACGGATTGATTAAATCACTGAAAGCAGGCAGCCTAGTATTGAGCCAACAGGCTTTCTGCTGCCTGCTAGTCCATGTTTCCTCCTCCTCCATCTCCTCCTTCTCCTCCTGCTCCTCCTCCTCCTCATTCGCCTCTTTTCCAAACAGAACATCTCGAGAGACGTGTGGAAGCGAGAGTGGGACTGAGTTAATTATTTTCTTTTATTTTGTGACAGTTTTGCTGATTTTTTAGCCATGAATATGAGTGATTATTGTCTGCCTCCGTCTGCCAGCCTCCTCGTTTGTTTCTCTGACGGTGTTTCTGCCAAATTTTACAATCTGCGTCTCCTCGTGTGTTTCAGTCAAAGCGTCTCTCTCTCTCTCTCTCTCTCTCTCTCTCTCTCTCTCTCTCTCTCTCTCTCTCTCTCTCACACACACACACACACACACACACACACACACACACACACACACACACACACATACACAGGTACTTTAATGACCGCCTGTTTATTCCTCCCTCCCCGCCCGCTTTCCTCCGTAACCCTGTTTTCCAGGAACTGCCTATCCAATCTACCTCTCCCCTCTTCCCTCTACTTATCTTCCTTTATCCAACCATTCTTTTCTCCATCCCTTTCGTATTTTCTCCCTCCGCCTCCGTCTCCTCACCGCTCACTTTCCCTGCAGCACGTCAGCGTCTCAATCAAGATAGAAGATGATACTACTACTACTACTACTGTTACTACTATACTACTACTACTACTACTACTACTTCTACTACTGATGATGATGATGATAATAATGATGATGTTGCCACCGCAACACTTAATAAATATAATAATAATAATAATAATAATAATAATAATAATAATAATAATAATAATAATAATGACTGATAACAATATGTATCATTAGTATGATGCAAACAATATATTTACAATAAAACCAATAATGAAAATACAGTAACCAACAATCACTACTCCCATGCTGGGTAGGGTGACTTAACTTATGAAGCAAGAAAAGGTTATTCATAGGAGGAAAAATCCGGCTTGAATAAAAGCACATCCCTTTTAACCGACAGACACACCATTACTTGACGTGCCGCAATAGCCTGTTTATAGAACCAGAATCTTAAACAACCTGAAAAATTGATATTGAAAAAGTTAATAATCAATACTAGGGTTAGATTCTCGTGCCGAGCACACAACTCCCTGTATTGTAGAATACGAGGTAGCCACCCGATAACAATACTGCCGTTACTTATACTACTACTACTACTTCTACATCTACTACTACTACTACTACTACTACTACTACTACTACTACTCTCCTCCTCCTCCTCCTCCTCCTCCTACTACTACTACTACTACTACTACTACTACTACTACCGCTACTGCTACTACTTCTACTACAGCTGTTGTTTCTACTACTACATAAAAGATACCTCCACCCATGTTTATTTTCCCGACACATAATCATGGAGCTTGGAGGTCATTAGCCCCGACTCTGTTCGGTAATGACTGGCATCCAACAATATCACTAATACTAAATCTATACTTACACCTTATCATCTATTGCGTCTAGATTTCCCTTTCCTTCCCTACTCGTATCACTCCCGACCCACCCTAATATCACTCTCCACCACTGTGGCCTCATAGTCCATATTGGAGATGTTGGTGGCTTTTGGGCCAGAGTGTTTGGTGCCCCTGAGACAAAGGATGGCCGACCTGAGCAGGGAGAACGAGGGGCGATACCTCATCCAGGCGACAACGTGGCTCCTTGGCTGATGCTTCTGTTCTGTGTTCAGTTCCGCGAGTCGTGGGTAGAAGCATCGGGCCCTGGGACCCATCCCGCCGGATGTGGTGAAGACGAGGGGGATAAAGCTGCCCTGATCCACATGTTGGATTCTTTCACCGTATTCCCTTGTCTTCTCCTGCTCGTTCCTGTGGAAGGCGGCTTCCAGGGGCAGCTCACGGTGAGCTGCCGGGTGAGCTGCCATCGGGTCGAATATGCGCATGTCCATGAACGCCCGATGTCCACGCACCCAGAATCCGCGGGCACTTACATCAACCCGTGCTGGGGAAGCAGTGCCTACTACTACTACTACTACTACTTCTACCAACGCTGCAACTACTAGTACTGCTATCACTACTAGTACTACTACTGA
>NW_026111599.1:423448-443448 GCF_024679095.1 Eriocheir sinensis
ATGGAAAGAAGATCATTGATGAATAACAGGAAGAGAGTGGGTGATAGGACACCACTGTTAATAGATTTAGGGGAAGAACAGGGATCGTCTACCACCGCAGAGATAGAACGGCCGGAAAGGAAACTGGAGATAGAGAAACAGAGAGAGGATAGAATCCGAAAGAGCAGTTTAGAAAGCAAAGACTTGTGCCAGACTCTATCGAAGGCTTTCGATATGTCTAGCGCAACAGAGAAACTTTCAACGAAAAGGCTAAGAGAGCAAGAAAATCGCCAGTAGAACGCCCCTTGCGGAACCCATACTGGCGATCAGATAGAAGGTTAGAAGTGGAAAAGTGCTGTTGAATCTTCCGGTTAAGGATTGACTCAAAAGCTTTAGATAGACAGGAAAGTAAAGCTATAGGGCGGTAGTTCGAGGGATTGGAACGGTCACCCTTCTTAGGCACAGGCTGTAAGAAGGCGTGGTACTTCCAGCAGGAAGGAAAGGTGGATGTTGATAAGCAGAGACGAAAGAGTTTGACCAGGCAGGGTGTCAGCACGGAAGCACAGTTTTTAAGGACAATAAGAGGCACTCCATCACACACACACACACACACACATATCTATATATATATATATATATATATATATATATATATATATATATATATATATATATATATATTTTACGTCTCAGCCTATAGTGCCAGTAGGCTTTCTTGAGGGGCCTGGATGGTATTCCAACCCAGCCCGTCATGGCGCAGGCAAGTTTTTTTTATAGTGGCGCCATCCTTTCTTGGCTCATGCTGCCTTCCGGAGCTCGTTCTTGATTCACTTGGGCGGTTTCCTCTAGAGTCCGGGTTGATGGGTGGTGTTCTGGACAATATGTGGGTAGTCTTAGGCCACTCGGCGGTGACTGAAACTTCCAGGGTGGTAGCGTCGGGATTCGAACCAGCGTCGTCCATCACGCGGTGAATGTGGGTCCCGCACGCTAACCACTCAGCCACCGCCTACATATATATATATATATATATATATATATATATATATATATATATATATATATATATATATATATATATATATATATATATATATATATATATATATATATATATATATATATATATATATATATATATATATCCAGTAACTAAATGTGTGTGTGTGTGTGTGTGTGTGTGTGTGTGTGTGTGTGTGTGTTCATGCTGAGCTCGTTCTGCACACTTTTCACGCCCCAGTCCATCATGCTCCTGGCGGTGGTGGAGGCGATATTTTGGTGGTGATGGTGATGCTTGTAGTAATCTTGATCTCTAAGGCAACTTAGTGACCTTGTGTGTGTGTGTGTGTGTGTGTGTGTGTGTGTGTGTGTGTGTGTTATCAGGTGCCTCGTGTGCATCCTGTGTGTCGTGCTGGAGGTCTCTGGCGTGTTTCCTCCGTCCCTTGGTCCCTCCTTTCCTCTCTCCCTCTCTCCTTCCTCTGTCTCTTGTGGCTATTGTGGTTGTGTGTAAAATGTTAGGGAGTGTGTCAGAAGAGGACTCTCTCTCTCTCTCTCTCTCTCTCTCTCTCTCTCTCTCTCTCTCTCTCTCTCTCTCTCTCTCTCTCTCTCTCTCTCTCTCTCTCTCTCTCTCTCTCTCTCTCTCTCTCTCTCTCTCTCTCTCGTTTCCTTTGATGCTAGTATTTTTACCTTGTTTTTCCTTCTTTCGGACTTACATGTTTTATACATTTCCACTTTAAACAATTTATTTTTAAGTTTTATCCTTTCTGCCGACTTTTTTGTGTTTTTAGTTTTTCTTGTGTTTCGTCGGCTTTCCTGCATTCCTTCTCTTGCTGCGCTTTATTTCCTGGTTCGTTGGTTGTTCCCCTGCTCGTCGTCGTGTGAGGCAATCCTTTACTCGTGTTTGCATTCCTCTTCTTGTTATTCGAATCGTGTTTTCTTTTCTCTTATGAATCTCTTTTCCTGTTGTGTGATTGTATCAGTTTCTGGCTTACTCACTATCGTTATTATTCTTTTTTAACAATCTTTTTTCTTCATTTGTTATATATATATATATATATATATATATATATATATATATATATATATATATATATATAGAGAGAGAGAGAGAGAGATACACACACACACACACACACACACACACACACACAAATCCTCATCCTCATCCTTATTCTCCTCTCCTCCTCACCCTCCTCAATCTACTACTACTACTACTACAACTACTACTACTACTTCTACTACTACTACTACTACTACTACTACTACTACTACTACTGCTGCTGCTGCTGCTGCTATAACTACAATCCATTTTCTCTTATTTTACATACTTCAAAATCTTTGTTCCTTTCTAGACTCCTTCCTTTTATTTTTTTCCTTCTTGTTCTTTCTGTTGACGGCATAGATGTCTTTGTGAAGAACTTTCTTTCAAACCTGGTCAGGCCATAGCCGTGGGAGAGGGATGTAGGGCGTATGCTAGATGTGGAAGGGAAAGGAAAGGAGAAGTAGTGACAAGAAGAAAGGGAAGGGGGCAGGTTGCTGTGGGGGAAGGGGGGAGAAGGAGTGAAGAATGGGAAGGTAAAGGGTGGTTATAGGGGCGTGGGGATGCAGTGTAGGGTGGAAATAAAGAGTAAGGAAGAAAAGAGTGAGTAATGGAAGGGACGGAGCCTGGGAAGGAAGGGACAGAGGTAAAGAGGAATGAGGGAAGGAGAGAGGGCGAGGAGCTGACGAATGCAGGTCTGGAGACAACCAGTCAAGCAGACAGCCCACCAGTCCTTTTTTCTTTCTTTCTTTTTCTCTTACTATGCCATGTCAGTTACCAACTTCACCTCAGTTTTTTCCGTGTTGCTTTTATTTTCCTTAATATTCCTCCCGCTTCTTTGTCTCATCTGTCACCAAGTTATTCCGATTCCTGCTCATTGCCCTTGCTTCGTCTCTCTCTCTCTCTCTCTCTCTCTCTCTCTCTCTCTCTCTCTCTCTCTCTCTCTCTCTCTCTCTCTCTCTCTCTCTCTCTCTCTCTCTCTCTCTCTCTCTCTCTCTCTCTCTCTCTCTCTCTCTCTCTCTCTCTCTCTCTCTCTCTCTCTCTCTCTTGTTCTCAGAGGCATTATTAACATATATGACCATGAATAATGGAGTCAGAAGTTGGGGGAAGCTGCTTTTGTTTCTCGAGTCATTGAGGCTGTATTGTTTTTGTTTTTTTTTCTTTTAACTGAGCAGTAGCAGCAGCAGAAGCAGTAGGAGAAGCAGCAGCAGTAGTAATAACAGTAATAGTAGTATAGTAGTAGTTATTGTAGTTTTTGTTTACAGTACGAGTCATGTTGTGGTAGTGGCAGTAGTAGTAGTAGTAGTAGTAGTAGTAGTAGTAGTAGTAGTAGTAGTAGTGGTAGTAGTAGTAGCAACAGTTGTAGTAAGAATAGATAGTTGCGTTTTTTTTTTGTAGTAGTAGTTGTAGTTATCGAAGTACCTCCACGGTCGTATTAGTTTTTTTTTTTTTTTCGTTTTACGTTTGGCGCCATCTTTTAACGTTTAGCCTATAGCGCCGGTCGGCTTTCATGATGGGGCCTGATGGTCGGCATCAGCTGGTTAGTGGCGCAGGGAAGTATTTTTTATAGTGTCGACATTCTTGCTTGGCTCTTGATGCCACCCAGGAGATCCGCTTTATCCTCTTTAGAGAGTTTCGCTGGAGTTGATAGGTTGTTATCAGAACAGCATGAGCACGTGAGTAGTGTTAGGTCACTCAGCAATGCCTGAAAATTGTCAGCTTGTATCGGCTGACGGGACTTGATCCCCAGTCCACCAGGGCACCGCTCCCGTACGCTGGCCACTCAGCCACCGTCTCCTTAATAGCAGTAGTAGTTGTTTTTATTGTCTTAGACAGAGCACATGGTCGTGGAAGCAGCAGTGCAGGATGAAATAGGTTTTATATATATATATATATATATATATATATATATATATATATATATATATATATATATATATATATATATATATATGTGTGTGTGTGTGTGTGTGTGTGTGTGTGATAACTAAGCTTTGATGAAGTGAACTTCTTAACTCGTTGCGTGTAACACCTCTTCTTTAAATTGTTGTGCCTCACATATAGGTTAAAGAATTTAAATTCCTTGAAAAATACATCCCCAACTTGTTACAACGATTAATACAAGAGTGCACGTCAACTTTATTCACGCGAAAAAAGTGTAATAGTGTACTTCGAGGTTAGATAATATTTTTTTCTGGGAAATTGCGTATACATAAAAAAGAAAAAAAAATTCGGGAGATATCATGAAGGCCTTGTGTTGCAGCATATCAGGGCCGGGTAGGAGAGAGAGAGAGAGAGAGAGAGAGAGAGAGAGGGGTGCCACTATTTTTTTTTTGCGTGTGTGTGCATTTGTGCGTGTATGTGTGCTTTCCCGTATACCTGGCATCCCTTTTATTCACCTGTCGCGGGGCCTCAAACACGTCCCTGGACCCGGGGAGTGGGGGAGGGGGGGGGAGGAAGGGATAGACGAACCACCACGACAGGAGACTCACAGGAACTCGAATAAAAAAAAGTAAAAAAGGTGGCCATAAGAGGTTGGTGCCTTCCCCGAAAAGTCATTAGGTTGGAGGATTTCACGGAACCCTTCAGATGGCTATATTTTTCGCTAGCTCAGGTTGGTAGCACACTGGCTGGCTCGGGGGCTGCCTGGTTGGTTGGCTGGCTGGGTTAATGGTTGGCTGACTGTGATTTAAGCTGGTATGGTCGGTGGAGAGCTGACTGATCCCAACTGGGTGGGGTTTTCCTTGCTTGCTCTACGATTCGGTGGCTGTTTGACTCTATTTTCGGGGGGGGGGGGTTAGAGGGGGCTGTTTTGCTGGTTGACTGACTGACCTGATTAGATGAGGGATTGACTGGGTATCTAGATAGCTAGCTATCCAAATGAGTATTGGACTTGCATCCTGATTTGGTGGCTGGCTGGTGACTAAAAGCCAGTCCGCCAGTCGCCCAACCAACCACTCAGCCGATCACCCCACCATCCATCCAATCAGCCACCCCCTAAGCTAGCCAGTTCTCTTTTCAGCCACCCCCACAGACAGCCAGTCATTCAACCAAAAAGACAGTTTTTTTTTTTTTTTTTTTGCTGTAAAAAAAAAAAAATACCTGTCTTTTTGGTTGAATGACTGGCTGTCTGTGGGGGTGGCTGAAAAGAGAACTGGCTAGCTTAGGGGGTGGCTGATTGGATGGATGGTGGGGTGATCGGCTGAGTGGTTGGTTGGGCGACTGGCGGACTGGCTGAGTGAGTCGCTGCCTCGTTGGATGAGTGCGGGTGGCGAATTTGCCGGCCGCTTATCCCTTCCTTGCAGTACCTGTGGAAAGTTTATCGAGATATTTTCGCATTCGGTCCGTTTTTCTCTGTTTTGATGTACTACAAAAAAAATAGTGTGCTCCACGATTTCTTGTTTTAATGCATATTTTTTATCTTCATTTTTCTTTTTACTTTGTTGACTTATGATAAGTTGCGTTTTTTTTTCTTTTTACTTTATATGAAGAACTGTTTTATTTATCGTGATGCTCGTTATAAATGATTTCTTTCTAACTGGGTTACGAGGTTGTCGTTTAATATAGTTTTGCTCGTTGTTTTCTGTGTCTTGGTTAATTTATAACAGACATCCATCCGTTGTTTGTTAGGAACTTTGTGCGGTGCTCGTATTGCTGCTTCGTGTAAGGAAAAATTTGGTCGCAAGAAAGGAAACGTTATTTCTTCATCAGCGTATCAAACTTCTTTCCATTCTCTCTCTCTCTCTCTCTCTCTCTCTCTCTCTCTCTCTCTCTCTCTCTCTCTCTCTCTCTCTCTCTCTCTCTCTCTCTCTCTCTCCTCCCATGACCTACATCGTCTTTACATTCCTCCATTACCTCTTTTATACTCTTTTTCCTCCCACTTGTCTACCTCTCCACTATCTTTCCCTTCCTCCCCTCTCGATCAACTCTTCCTCTTCTGCCCTTCATCTTTACCTCCACTCAATGCCTCTCCTCCATCATCTCTTCACGGTGGTTCCCTCATTTTTCCTTTCCTCCTCCTCGTCCTTCTCCACCACCACTACTCGAGGGGCGGAGGAGGAAGAGGAGGAGGAGGAGTGAGAGGAGTGTGCCTTCCTAGAAACACTGACACATATCGGCGCCTTCACAGTATATTTTCTGTTTCTCTCTTCTTCTTTTACTCCTTTACTTCTCTTACCCTTTTACTTTCTTTGTCCTCTTTCTTTCTTTATATTTGCATTTGTTTTTTTTCTTCTTTTCCCTCTGTTCCTTTCCTTTTGTTGTTCATTGTCAGTCTCTCTCTCTCTCTCTCTCTCTCTCTCTCTCTCTCTCTCTCTCTCTCTCTCTCTCTCTCTCTCTCTCTCTCTCTCTCTCTCTCTCTCTCTCTCTCTCTCTCTCTCTCTCTCTCTCTCTCTCTCTCTCTCTCTCTCTCTCTCTCTCTCTCTCTCTCTCTCTCTCTCTCTCTCTCTCTCTCTCTCTCTCTCTCTCTCTCTCTCTCTCTCTCTCTCTCTCTCTCTCTCTCTCTCTCTCTCTCTCTCTCTCTCTCTCTCTCTCTCTCTCTCTCTCTCTCTCTCTCTCTCTCTCTCTCTCTCTCTCTCTCTCTCTCTCTCTCTCTCTCTCTCTCTCTCTCTCTCTCTCTCTCTCTCTCTCTCTCTCTCTCTCTCTCTCTCTCTCTCTCTCTCTCTCTCTCTCTCTCTCTCTCTCTCTCTCTCTCTCTCTCTCTCTCTCTCTCTCTCTCTCTCTCTCTCTCTCTCTCTCTCTCTCTCTCTCTCTCTCTCTCTCTCTCTCTCTCTCTCTCTCTCTCTCTCTCTCTCTCTCTCTCTCTCTCTCTCTCTCTCTCTCTCTCTCTCTCTCTCTCTCTCTCTCTCTCTCTCTCTCTCTCTCTCTCTCTCTCTCTCTCTCTCTCTCTCTCTCTCTCTCTCTCTCTCTCTCTCTCTCTCTCTCTCTCTCTCTCTCTCTCTCTCTCTCTCTCTCTCTCTCTCTCTCTCTCTCTCTCTGCTCATTACAAACAGTTCTTGAAAAAGGTAAATAATGGCCAGACCTGTCAGTCCCTCTCCTCTTCACTCTATCATTCTCACTCCTCCTCCTCCTCCTCCTCCTCGCGTTATTGGTATTGTTTGACTTAACTTGGTGAGGAACAAACACCAAATCGCTCTTGTCTGGCGTAATTTGACTAATAATCCAGTTAATATACGTTATGCCGCAGCTCTCTCTCTCTCTCTCTCTCTCTCTCTCTCTCTCTCTCTCTCTCTCTCTCTCTCTCTCTCTCTCTCTCTCTCTCTCCCCCCCAGCGTCTCCTCTCCATTCCCCATCTATCGTATCATCCTTAATTAACACAATCTTTCCTCTTTCTCCACGTCATCCCCCTCACGTGCCTCCCCTTCTCCACATCCTCTCGCTACCCCTGCCCTGCTTTATCTCGCTTATTCTTCCACACGATCCTTATAAAAGTTCTGCTGAGCATGTCAGTATGGCTCGTGTGTGTGTGTGTGTGTGTGTGTGTGAGAGAGAGAGAGAGAGAGAGAGAGAGAGAGAGAGAGAGACACACACACACACACACACACTTCATGAAGAAGAGAAAGTCACGGAGATCTGCCCAGTTGTCCCAAGCTTTATTTTCGTGTGGGTGAGTCTTGGTGGCCGTGCTTAGCGCTGCGCACGCGTAACTCTCGTACTGGCTGGCTCGTACTCGTACTGCCGCCACACCTTCCTGCCCCGCCAGAGAATTTGCACCTCCCCTGTCCACCTGCATGCCACGTTTTTTTTTTTTTTTTTTTTTTTTTTTTTACAAACGGAAATGGAAGGAAGCTCATATCTAAACATGAAAATAACATCCCCAACTTGACGATGCCATAAAAAAGAATAGTCAAATTTTGTTCTACAGGTGTTTTGATACTCCGACGCCTACACTACACGCACAACCTCTTCCATCTTCTCTCCGCTTGGTTATCTCTCACCTGTCTAAGCTCTTGCTCCATTTGTTTAATGTGTCTTCAAGTGTGTCCCCTCATGTGTTACCTGTCCACGCGCCTGCCACCCTACACGCCTCACCTCCTCCACTTCCTTCTCACTTGCTTACAACCATAGCTGTCCACGCCTCTCCACACATGCTTGCTTCATCTGTCCAGTCTGTCCACGCATGTCTTACCTGTCCATCTTAACTCACCTGTCAACCTGACTTCGCATGCTTGCCTGCTTCCTCACCTGACCGAATATCTTAACTGCCGGCATCCCCCCCCCTCCTCTTCCTCACCTGCCCAGCTCTCATGTCCGCCTACCTGAAGGCTTAATTGAAACACCCACGAACCGTCACGCTGCCTTGCCCAATGGAGTCATGGAGGACGCTGACCGCGAGACAACCCAAGTTACCCAACTCCCGCACGCAACACTCCTCATGATCCGTCAGTTACTATCCGTCTCTCCGTTTGTCTGCCCGTTCGTCTCTGTCTCTCTGCCCGTCTCCGTCTGTCCGCCAGTTGGTGATTGTGCATCCGTTTCTGTCCGTCCATCCGTCCTCTCATAAAAAAGAGGCACCGTGCCACCATCATCACTGCTGCTATACCCCACGACAACCACAGTACCACCACTACCACCATTAAGCAATATGACTGGCCACCAGGAGAAGGTCAACAGTTACTTGTCAGTTATTCAAGCGACCTTCATATTGCTCGGCGCCTGGCTGACGAAGACCCACACTATACACGGTACTCGGCGCCATGATGACGGTCAAGCCCAAGCCCAAGTCACACACCCAGCCACCTCTCAGAGCCCCAAGTTTACGCTCTATACTTCCCGCATTCCAACGGGGTATGTAATATAAGAATACGGAGGTTCATCATCACTCGTGAGGGGGGTGACACACTTATTTTTCGTCGTGCTAATGTTACCCTCGCCCTCGCCGTGTTCATGGTACCCTTGCTGTATTCATGTATCGTAACCTTCGTTCTCGCCGTGTTGATGTTACCCTCGCCCTCGTGTTAATGTTACTCTCGTTATCCTCGCCTTCGACCCGTTAATGTTGACCTCGTCCTCTGTATTAATGTTACCCTCGCTCTCGCCGCGTTAATTAATGTTACCCTCGTTCTCGTGTTTAAGTTATCCTCGTTCTCCGTGTTAATGTTATCCTCGGCCTTGTTGTATTTTGGATGTCCTCGCTTCGCCGTGTTAAATGTATTTCTCGTCCTCGGAAGTCCTGAACACTGTATGGCTTGATCCCGTGTTTAATCAAATTCTTTTTTTCTTATTGCGCACGTAAAGACGGTTCGGTCGCTCATTGGCACACCTGCCTTACCGCTGCTAAATCCGTCCACGTGTTCAGCATCAGCCCGTTTCGTCCGCCACTCCCCTCACTCACTCTCCCCACCTCACACTACTCCGTACAACTCACATATACTCCCCACACCTTACACATTCACGCTCCACACTTCACATTCTCTCTCCACACCATACACACACTCCCCACACCATACACACACACTCCCCACACATCACACACTCACCCCCTAGCTCACACATTCTTTCTCCATACCTTACATACTCACGCCCATCTCAAACACCCCACACCACACAAAATCACTCCCCAGTCCCCTCACATGCAGAGACACGCCAGTCCTCGTCGATAGACCGACTTGGTCGGCTAGATTTCGATCGCCGATAGAGTCGGTCTGTCGGCTCCCTGCTACGGGCCGCCTTTGGCAAAGGCCCGTGCTCCCTCTTGCAAGAGGGAGCAATCCCCCCCCCCTCACATGCCAGTCCTTCGCTCCACCGCGCCTGGCCGAGAGCCGGTGCGGCCTGGCCGAGAGCAACGCAGGATCGAAGGACGAGGAAAATAATGCAGTACGTGGAAATTAACTATTCTTGAGTGTGACGCTATCGGAAGCCTGAAATAGATGTGGATATGGAAAACCCCACACAGTGCACAATTTTTCCTTAGCCACATCATTCCTTTTCATCGTTATCGATTCCTGCCCTCCCTCATACGCCCTCCCCACGTGTTGTCGGCGATGTCATGACGCTCAGAAGAGCCTCGAGCCTCTAGCCTAGTGTGTGTGTGTGGGGGGGGGGGGTGCTGGGGGTCGGGACTGACGTCACTATGTAATGAGAAGCTGACCACATACAAACAAGCAACACCACGCCTCACTCAGATACATTATACTAACAAGCGGTGCTGCTGCTACTGCTCTCTCTCTCTCTCTCTCTCTCTCTCTCTCTCTCTCTCTCTCTCTCTCTCTCTCAATAAGTCTCTTAATAGTCATAATCGAATATCCCTCAGAGCGGGCACCTGTGACTGGCGAAGTCTGACAAGTAGTATAAGTTTAAGAAATATGCGACGCTCAACATTAATTTTGCCGACCACACAAGGTTGAAAACTCATTTATCACCGAGTAAGACAGGTTTTGCCTTCACTAAGAACAGTGTAAAATTGCGGTGTGGTGGAATTAATGGCAAATACCCTTCAGCATAAACCAAAGGCAAACTCTTCAAGTAAGAAAAACATGAAAGATGACGAAATGTGCTGAATCGAACCAAAAGTATGCAAAGCGTCGAAGTTTGGGGTGGACGGTCACAAGGGACATTTTGCAACCTCGAGGTAGAGGGTAAAGAATACGGAGTTATAATTATCTTTTCTTGAGTGAATACACATTACTTCCATATATGAAGCACGCTGTTAATATTATTCCCTATTAGTGTCACACTACTAAATATGGATAACTCGCAGCGTGGAAAGGCGAAGCTTTCTCTTTCGGGGAAGATCAGATAGTGTAAGGAGTAATTTTAGTCAGCATGAGTTGGACGTTGCATTTCTTCAAGAGTTGCCACGACAGCGGATATCCAGTGGGTCATTTCAAAGTCACTCATGAAACTTTAAGGCACTTCTGACATTCCCAGTCGATATTTTCGCGGATTATCTACCACCGATGTGACAGCAAGTAGTGTGACGGAAAAGTAGCCTCATGTAATAAGAAATACTCTCTCATGGCAGAATAAATTTACTGTTGCTTTGGCGTATTGGTGGCTTAACTAACATGCTACACATTGATACTATGTTGTCCGTATTTTTGTATGTAGGCTATTAGGATTCTCTCGGCGGTATCATCAGTCAAGCTCTTCCCTCTTCGTCGAAGCGTCGCTTAGAGAGTGTGTTTCCGTTAAGAGGTATTATCAAACCCTACTTTCTCTTCCCCCTTCGAAGCTATCTTTCCGTGTAGTGTTGGTACTACTGCAAATCAAACAAACGTGGAAAACCGAAACATTAATGCATTTTAGGTACATTTCTATAATGGAAAATACTGTGTGGCAAATACTTATGTAAACAGTGCTTGATACAGTGACATACACTCTATATAGCAGAAAATTTACATTGATGCATTTAATTGGTTGGTACCCGTGGCAATGTTTGTTTCGCTACTCAACTCGTCCCGTCACCTGTGGGCGGAGCTTAGGAGACCTCATTAGAATAAACTTTTTATTTTCTTTATTCTCCTCCTGTTCCATGAGACCTCTTTCTATCTTCGTTATTTCTCCCTTGTAAATATATTTTCAACTAGCTTTAGAGCTCCTATAAGTGGGTGGAAAATGGTAATCTATGTTGCTTTGCTTTGCTTAAGCTCCACCCACATGTGACGTCACGAGTTTGGAGATTGGCTGTGGGAAGCCCAGCACGGAGTACCACATACCACCAAATACTCATGCTGACTTGGGAAACATGCGCCCGGAGGCCGAAGCCTGTCAGTCCGTCACTTTAAAATTCATCCCAGCAATCTTCATGCTCATGGTTCGAAGTGCCAGCCCTACAAACGCTCAAAAAATAGAGCTGTTGTGAATAGTTGAGACTGAAGGGCGGGGCGTGCTGGCTGGGAGGTGTGTTCCAGTGTTGGCTTAAATTATCATTGGAACCGTGAAGTCTTGAATAAACAGAAAAACATTGTTTCTCGCATTGTATGACTTTATATAAGGCTTAGAAAATTTAAATTGTTCTTATACCCAATTAATAATAGAGCAACAAGGAAAAATGTTGTAATAAAGCATTAAATTTGCGAAAATACTGGCGACAGAGCTGGCCTTCACCTCCTCTTCGTCAAGAGAGATAATTAGTTCATTTCTTTCCCGCTCTCCGCTTCGCGCGCTGCATCAAAGACACTCCTCGTCACTGATAATACCGTTTGGTCCACGAAGCCTTGTTTCCTCGCGGGAAGAGGGAAGAGATAGATTGAGAATCCCGGCGTCTCTCTCTCTCTCTCTCTCTCTCTCTCTCTCTCTCTCTCTCTCTCTCTCTCTCGCTCTTAATTACTAACACGGTTAAAGACAGAGTGAGGTAGCTCTAATTATTCACACGTTTTGTCTTCGGGACCACCTGCAGTCCGTCCCGTGAGGCAAGGGGCAAGTGTTTGTCTAAAGGCCCAGTCACACTGACTTTACGACCTACTGACGACCTCCAGCGACCTGCAGGTCGCGGGAGGTCTCACATGGTCATGCGTGCGATCGTCATGCGTCTCCGTCTGCCGTGCGACTGAAAACGGCGGCTGAAGGTTTTGGGTGCTGCATCAAAGCCTCCAACCGACCTCTCAGGTCGCTGCCGGTCGTATAAAAGGTTGCCGTCCGGTGGCCGAATGGACTGTGTCTGGACGGCCACCGGTGGCCGACAGGTGACCATTAACTGTTGAACGGCGACCGGATGGCAAGCGGACGCCGTCTGGTTGCCGTCAGATAGTAGGAGGTCGCTGATGTTCGCCGTCCACTTTGCACCTGTCATTGGCCGTGGTCGACGTCCGGCCTTCCACCACACGGCGAGTTGTGCGGCGAGGTTGGTCAAACCACTCTTGACCGGAAATGAGGTACATTCCTAAGCAGTGACGTCTCTGCATAACGAAAATAAAGTACTGCATGCAGGACATGATGCGCACAGCAGAAACAATGAGAGTCTGTGGAGCTAATGGCTTTTATCCATTTCAAAAAGGATTGTTAATTTCATCTGCTTTGCCCAGGGTGATGGAAATGCTCTAGAACGAATATAATGTAACATACATAATAACAACAGGTTAAACCAAGATTGCTTGGAGCATTTTTTGCATGTCTGCGGCATCCGTCTTTTGCTTCAGTGAAGCACAGAATACTTTCATTAACTTTATAAGTAATTATTTTTTTCACAAATAATTTACAGAAATAAGTGAGAAATGTGTAATATAACTGGGTGATAATATTACTAACACGTCAGCAGCAGGTCGTTAAGGGAGGTCACCATCCTCATTGCGACAGGACGAGTACTGGCCTGTCGGTTACCGGTCGGCGTATGGGGGGCGTCTTGGCCTGACTCCAGGTGTGAGGTCAAGGTGTGAATCTTACCATAGTCGCCGTCCGACCACCCACTGGACGGACCCTGGACGGACACTAAACGACCGCCGGTAGCTGTTCGGTCGCACGACTACTCTGCCACCTATGTGGTCGGGAAGCGGTGGGTGTGAATCGCAGCATTTTGGAGTCGTGGGTGGTCGTTAGCAGGTCGTAAAGTCAGTGTGACTATAGCTTTGCACTTCGCCTGTCCGACTGTCTGTCGAAATCTTCTTGGACTCTCTTGCTTATAATATGAATCCAGTGTGTTTGTTTTGTGGCCCGCGTTGACTGAGCTCTAGTCACGACCCAGTTTCGTTGTTGTCCTCACGCGCGGTCTCACACATAAACTGACTCACATTCAGGTCATCCACGAGGATCTACCAGAAGAACCGCAGTCCTGTATATGTGGCTGTCAAAAACAAGAATAACCTCTATCTGCTCCAGTTCCGGAAACTGCCCCCCCACACAGCCGCCTCCTCCTTATCACATATAACTCGCCGTGACGCCAGACCACCGCCGCCACCATCACCGTGCCCCACAGCTGTTCCCGTGTCCTGTTGCGTCACCCCAACTCGCCCATAGGGACCGACGGCCAGCGCCGTGCTCTACCCACGTGGCCGCTCTTTCTCCCTCTCCCTCCCCCCCCTCATAGACACAGGCCTGGATGTTTCCTTTCTCCTTGTACTACCAGGCGCCGGTCAGTTCGAACCTCCGTTTTATTTTGTTGAATGCTACTGTAGTGTCCTGTGTAGTTACAGTGGAAAGGCAACATCAAAAGTGAAGGCGAGCACACCGACCACCCTACAGGCCGCCCACGTGAAGGGTTTAGGCTGCCTAGGTGGTAAGTCTGTAGCAGGACGTGTTGGGAATACCCTGCCTGGCTGCCTTCCCTTCCTTCACACCCACCTCCCTCCATCCACCCTGCCTGCCTCTCTCCTGCCGAGCCCCCGCAACACCATACAAACGGTGTTCGGCTCTCCTCCCGTCATGAGCCTCAGGGTGGATCAGCGACACCCTCGTCCTTCCTTTCTTCAGAACGTCCCAACACACACACACACACACACACACACACACACACACACACACACACACACACATGACGCCACATGTTCACTGTAAAGCAAATCCAAGACCCATAATTCTTTACAGAAGGGTATAATGATATTATTATTATTATTATTATTATTATTATTATTATTATTATTATTATTATTATTGTTATGACTATTTTAATTATTATAATTATTAGTAGTAGTAGCAGTAGCAGCAGCGGTGGCAGCAGCTGTAATTGCAGCAGTGTACTCAGCGTACACCACCGCCATAGGTAGAGTTGTTAGGACCGTAAAGCAAGAAGGTTCTTACCGGGGGTTGCCGAGTTTGTTTGAAATTTAAAGCGGAAAAGTATCTTGAGATGTTCAGAACCGGAGGACGGCTTGTGAGGACACTTTTTTTTACAAACATTCACAAGATTGCTGGAGGTTATTCATGATTTTTCATTCTCAGGACTTTTCACGTTTCCAAATTCCAAGTTAGTTCTTCACGAGGGTTTAAGAAACACGTTAGAAACAGTCCCCTCTGGTGAGTCAGACCGATGCAGGAAAACACAGGAGTTATGACAACCTTGTTGTTTTATGCTTCCTGTCTCATTAGAAGAATCCCTAGAATAGCAATGTTCTCATGAAAATGGAATATGTAGGAGTAGGAAAGACAACGTGGCACACCGAACTCGCCCTCATTGACGTCACTCACGTCCCTAGCACACTGCTTTTCTTACGCCCACAAAGCACCCCTCAGCACGCCCCAGCACTCCATCCCCACTCCCTAACTCACACCACTCCTCTCCCCAACCCCCAAACAAGCACTTACATGCCCATTCACTCTTCACCACTCCTCATCACGCCCCCATCGCTCTTATTCCCACTCTCCCAACACTTCCCCGTCACTCTTCCTATACCTCCAAAATAATAACCCTTACCTCCCCACTTTTTCCCTTCCCCACACCCTTACCACTTTCCCGACATTCCTTAGCCCACACCCCAAATATGCACCCATTCACTCCCATTTCAATACTTTAAATAAGCACCCACTCACTCCCCTGCCCACTCCCCCAACACGTATTCCGCCACGCCCTCAACATGCGTCCACACCCTCCTGCTACCGAGCCCAACAAACGTTCGTGGTCCTTGCCTCGAGGGGCCAGGAAAAGCTGCTATAAATACTTGGTTACGCGAGATTAATCATACAGGAAACCGTTGATATCAGGTGGTCATAACATGTCCAGTCTGGAGTCAGCTTCGGGGGTTCAGGTAGCATAATATACGTTTCCGACTTAGGTATTCTTGCACAAAGTTTTTTTTTTTTTTTTTTTTTTTTTTTTTTTTTTCAATTGTAATGGTATACTTATCTTTATTTTAAAAGTCTCTTAAACTTCCCAGCAGTGAGGGTGGTTTTCTTACATTTTTTTTTGTGGTGAGTTTAGTCTATCGTTGTTTGTATTTCCGAACAATGACGGAGGCTTTCCCACAGTGATTTTCGTGGTAAAACCTCAGAAACTGTTATAATTGTGGCATCTCTGTCGTTGTTTGTTCTCATTCGGTGGTAGTGTCCGTGCGAGACCTTACTTACAGTGTTAACATCCCTACACATCAGCTCTTGGTGTTTGAGTAATAATTCATTTTATGCACAAAGGTTATGAAAAAATTACCTACCTCCGTGGTGCAAGATTTGTTGGTTGAGCTTTACACCTCAAGGTGGTGGATGTCTCTGCAGGCGACTGCTTGGTGAGTTTGTGGGAGTGATAACAGTCCGGAGGGGTTGTCTGAGTTAAAACCAATATATTTCTGTATCGGCTTTGATCAGAGTGGTAGCTGATGCATAGTTCGGGTTGTCTGAGCGATGGCCACTGGGGGGGTGGGGGGTTGTCTGAGTGATGGCTGTTGGGTAGGGGTTACTGAATGACAGATCCTTCTTCGTCAATACTCGCGTAAGATCGCGTGTTGGGGAAAACAAAACACCAACAAAGCCAGCACGAATAGTGTCCACCCGCTGCGCCATCACTGACACCGGACGGGTTAGGAGTGTAAAACATACGGTGACATATGTAGTCTGTAAAAGGATGATGTGAGAATGAATAACTCAATCAGAATCTCCGAATGTAGCAGAACTTCCTGGGGGAGAATAAATTATGCAGTGACGTGGAGTAGTCGTTAAAAAGAAAAGTCAGTGAGAATGAATATCAAAGTTAGTAAGAAACTCCCAGTAGAGTACGAGAGAGTAATGGGATCACATTACTCACTGCTGGATCTCTGTTTCCGAAGCTCAGCATGAAATTTGAAAGCAAAATCAGTCGCTGAATATTTGTCGCTAAAGTTAATGATAAATATTATATGATGCGGTAACACGAATATTAATAAACGATGCGGCGACATCACAAATAAGCGTCAGGATTATGTAAATGATCAAGCCTTTGGAGTTCGGACAGCAGTGGAGGAAAGTTGAAGTTTGGCTTCGACATTCACAGTTGTTATTGGAACCCGCGGAATGGGAAGTTTAGTTTAGTTGCCGCGCTAAATACGGATTGGATTTGTGAATGAATGATATAGGTTAACTGAATTAAGCTGTTGTTAGTTTGGAATGAAATGTTATATTTTCTCTCTTCCATTTATTTATTTCATCCTTTATTTGATGCCTGTCTTTTTATTTATACCTTCTTATTTATTTCTTTATTTGTTTGTTCATTTACATACATTTTTCTTAAGGATGTGAAGCTCATTCGTCATACATCAGTGTGGACGTGAGTTTGTTGGTACATTTGTGTACAAAAATTTAAAGAGTTCTCTGTTCCACTAGACACAAAGATAATGAGTAGTAGATGGCCCTCATTCCGCGGGCTGGGCGTATCGACTCCACATTTTCGGTATATGACAGCAAATTGGAGTCTCGGAAAGAAAGAACACTTGGGACTGTGTGCTCGCTGGCTCCCTAAGAGAGCTGAAGATTCTCTCTCTCTCTCTCTCTCTCTCTCTCTCTCTCTCTCTCTCTCTCTCTCTCTCTCTCTCTCTCTCTCTCTCTCTCTCTCTCTCTCTCTCTCTGTGTGTGTGTGTGTGTGTGTGTGTGTGTGTGTGTGTGTACCAATAATAGTAATAAAGCGGTTTATTATGGGAAACATTACATCCCTAGAGCTGAAAATAAACATACATTTTGTGGATGAAATACAAGTAGAAAATAATAATAATAATAATAATAATAATAATAATAATAATAATAATAATAATAATAATAATAATAATAATGGTAAAAATAATAATAATGGGATAGATAATAGTAATGTGTGTGTGTGTGTGTGTGTGTGTGTGTGTGTGTGTGTGTGTGTCGGTCGGTCGGTCGGTCGGTCAGTCAGTCGGAAACGAAGAAAAGATAATGTGTGCTTGCAGACATTTAGAAACAAAGGAAGGATTTATCTGTGAGTGTTGAGACAAATATGAAATGTGCATGGATTAATGGCCAAGAAGTGCCGAGAGCGAGAATGAAACATTAAAATGATTCACGCCTACGAGCCTGATGCAGTATTGGTAGTGAGGACGAATGCTCAGTTGTAAAGGTGTCTGAGGTGAATTAATATCAGTATTTAAGAGAGGAAGATAAACGAATGTTTACCAACAGAGACATAAACAAAGCGAGCAATCATTGTATTTTATAGCCAATCAAAGAGATGAGTTCGTATCAGCGGCAGAAATAAATAATAAAAAGATTAATATTTATATCTACGAAGGAAAGAACAAGTAATATTTACCAGCAGATACACGTTAAAATAAATAATAAAGAGTAATTTTACCATATGAATCAAAATCCCATCAAGGAAAATCTCGATCTCTTAAGTGAGATGAAAGAATTCGATGTGATGGATTAAAATTCAACAACAACACATCGAAAAGGAATAAATCATCGGAAACACGAATATCTACTGGAGCTCACAAAAATACCTGCGGTCCAGCGAAATAGTCTATTCTCACGCGTTGCTTCTGCCGAAATAGTTTGTGCACCACTCAGTAGATTAGTGCGGGAACGGTAGGGCAGGGCGAGGTGAAGGCTGCAGCTCGCACAGGGGTCTGTCTGTTGATGTTCACGGGCCTGCTGATACACTCAAAGGATCATAGACACCAGTAGTAGTAGTAGGAGTAGTAGTTATAGTTGTAGTGGTAGTAGTCGTGATAGTAGTAGTACCATAGTAGTAGTAATAGTACCGTAGTATTAGTAGTAGTAGTAGTAGTATCAAGAGTTACGCCATAAGCACTGGGCTTACCCCTTTCACACTGCTGTCTTTAACACCACATTCCTTCATTTTCAACACTTGCTCTCCACCGTTTCCCTGCATCCCCTCAAGGCCCTCTCCCCGGGCCAGCCATAGCATCCTCCTCGACGACTTTACAGTCCACAACAGCCATGGTGAGGAACAGTCGTCTCGTAGGAGGACGTCGCCACATGTCCGCCATCTTGCCACTAGGGTCAACCAGATCTTACTAATGACCTTATAGAGGGAGAGATGCGACACTTCTTCTACCGGAAGTGGCCTGTGATTGGCTGGCGCACATGGACGCAATTGTGTGGACAGGAGGCCTTGCTACCTTGTTAATAAAGGTGAATGTTAGCAGTTCTTAAGGCATTTCCTGCTCAGTATGGGGTTATGTTCCGCATTGGGCTTGTTATATAACAAAATGTGGCTTTACACTATAGATTCCTCATGAGCCAGCAAGACGGAAATTAGAGATAAAACTGCAAGAGAAAACTGGGTACTCAACAACAATTCCCGGATATGTATGATGTGGATTACGGTTTTTCGCTAAAATACATTGTGTGCCTAAAATTAGATTGGATCATAAGATGTAGGAAGTGACAAAATGTATGGCGTTCGTGAAGATAACCTGTGATGTATCAGTAACATCAGTATTATGGTGCAGAGGTTGCATATGTTTGTCTTTTCACACCCTTAGAGGTAGAAAAGATATATGTTTTATAATGTGCATGAAGCATTTGTAGACAAGAGACACGCCAGTCCTCTTGACAGACCGACTTGATGGACTCGGCTGACGTCAGCCGATAGAGTCGGTCTGTCGGCACTAGCAAAGTCCCGTGCTCCCCCTATAAGGAGGAAACAATCTTTGAACAACAACAACAACAACATTTTTAGAATGAGATATATGGCACTGGTTCTACCGGAACCCATAAGTGCTCCGCCAAGTAAATTTGCAGTACAGATGATATTGGTTATGGCCATTTTGTTTTGTAAAATGGTTTATTAGAGACAAATAAATTAAGGATGTAAAAATATGTGTAGATTGTTAATCTGTCCGCAGAATTTGGAAACAAAATTGTCATTTTGTGATCTGGCAGCTCAAATGCCATACCCATGGTCCACATTATAGCGGGTTGTCACATCTCTCCGTCTAAACTCTAAAGAGTCTCTAGTTCTTACCAGTTTGGTCACGCTGGGTCGACAGCCATTTTGGTACGCCATGCATTGGTAACACGTGTCCTGGGCTGCCGCCACGCACGTTTGGGCTCCTCAAAGCGGCGTTACGGCCACTCGGTCTTGTCAATGCGGCACACTCCTCGCGGCCCCCACTCAGTCATCTCAGTGTAGCGTGAAGTCATGTGTGGTGAGCCATGTTGCTGCTCC